>NC_043705.1:60309738-60333842 GCF_006229205.1 Suricata suricatta | reverse complement strand
AAAGAAAAAGAAAGAAAGAAAACGAAAAAAGAAAAAACAAAACATAAAATAATGTGATCATTTTCATCATTTTCATCATCCCTAGCATTTTTTGTCTAGTATCCACTGGTTGTGTTTTTTGAGTGCTTGGATTTGTTTATGTTGAAATGACTTTTCAAAGGGTTAGTCATAAATGTGTAAAACTAATTAATGGATTTCAATGAGGCTTATCCCAAGACAATATGTATCATTCATCAGAACCTCAATATACTATTCAAAACATAATTTCACCTTGCACACTTAATTGATCTTTATAACAATACATTATAAGGCTTGGCTTCAAATTCTCATTTAGGGTATATAACAATTTTTTTTTCTATAGTGTTCTTGTGTCTACCCCACTAAAGCAAGAAGAGTGGAATAGAGGCTGCCTGTTCAAACCACAAAATGCAAGCTGGCATTTAGCATTTGTGGTCTGTCGTGCATGTCAGTTAAATGACAGATGCCTCAGATGTTCTATAACACATTGAGAAAGCTCCATACTCCAACTAACACAATTTTGGTGCACCCCAGGTGACTTTGAGCTGAAAAGCCTAAGTTTGACATTCTTGTCAGTCTACTGACATATACCAAAAAATGTAGTCAAGCTCAATCACTGCATTATGTTAAAGCCAGATATTCTGTAACCAATTCAGTTTTACCTAGAAAACATCCCTACTACTCAATGGTGAAACTATTAAGAGTGAAAATATTAAGAAAATATATATTTTTTTAACCGGACCATCTACTTTTGTATATCTTCATGTTCACTATTACATTAGAGTTTTCTAAAATCATGTAGAATCACAGGTTATTTAAGTAAATTATGATTTCTCCACACCAATGAATTCATTATTCTGCACCCATTAAAAAGAAAGTGATAGATTTATATGGGGTACCTTAAAAAGATGCCCATGATAGAGGTTGAGTGGAAAAGCTAGTTGCAAACACTGTATATGGTATGATTCACTTTATCCCAAACACACACACATGCATGCACACACAAACACACATTTGTTCAAGTAGTTGCTTCAGGAAAGTTGAATTTAAGTATTGGAACAGTAGAAGAGGAAATTTAAAATTGTTATGTACTTCTCTATACTGTAAAAAGTTAACAGTAATCATTAAAAATAGCTTAATTATGCCTATTAAAAATTGAAGTATAGCTATTTAACTATTAACTTTAGAAATAAAATCTATTTAATATAATATAAAAAATAATCATTGCCTGTTTCTTATGTACCCACATGGACATTAATGACTAAAATAGTTGAGGAGAGCAAACTAGCTCCGATAAAATCAGAATGCCCTCACTTACTAGTCCATGCATGTAGTGAATGTTGGTAGACTAGCAAGTCAGAAAAATAGAACAGAGAAGTCTGGGGTACTTCAAAAGCTGTGATCGCCGCATTTGGGAATGGCTACGAGGCAGCTTCAGATAACAAGGTTAGGGTGAGTAGTAGAGTCAGCTTGAAGGTGGTTCTCAGTTATCTGATTCTCTTGGGTTTCATGGGCAAGTGAGACACCATCTTTGTGAAGTCAGTACAGAAATGGCAGAAGGTCATTCCACATATACTGCAGCCACTCTTTAGATATCATATTCAATGAAAAGAAACAGGTTTGGGCAGGATTCTGGCCAAATAAGAAAGGAAACAGAGTATAGATACCAGAAAGAAAATGAAATTTGAAAACTTGGCCAGAGCACAAGTACACAAGTTCACCCTGATGTTATACAAAAGATATAGCCAGTCATTCAGAGATGGGTGCTAGACGACATATCATTCAGCAGTTTGTAAAGGAACAGGATTCTGTGGATAGTGGGGGAGAGACATAGCTTTCCTAACACAAACCAGTCTAAGAAGGACCCGTGAAAGACGGAGGGTGAATTTATATAACTGGATGGAAGACAAGGAGACCGGGCCACTGTATCAGAGAGCTGCAGCTCGCACCGTTCACATCCTCACACACAGCATCTCTTGGGCTGTCTCCTGCACAGCTGCCCAGCAGTCCACACCACCTTGACAGAGATCTTCGTGATCTGATCAATGAATTGCTTTGAGGAAAAGTATCAGTATTTTCCCCTTGCTTTTAGAAACACTGTGGTTCATACAAGAAGCTATGATGTAGGTCACTGTAGAACAAATTCTAGCCTATTTATTGGCTGTGGTAGATTAACAATGGTTAAATGGTTTTTCTTCACTCTAAGGACCTGAGATGAGGAATTGAAGTGGAGTCTCTAGAAATCTCTGTTTTGATTGATAGAGAAACTGGAAAAGCTATGAGGCATAAGTAAAATACTTCATTTTTAAGGTAGAAAAAACCTGGACACAAATGAAAGCTCCAAAGAGAAAATTAAGGATAAAAGAATAATGAAAGTTGCTAGAGGTGATGGCTGCGGGAATAAAGGTCGGGAAGGTATGGCAAGTATAGGCGGAGG
Source organism: Suricata suricatta (assembly GCF_006229205.1). Lineage (NCBI taxonomy): Eukaryota > Metazoa > Chordata > Mammalia > Carnivora > Herpestidae > Suricata > Suricata suricatta. Next base: position 60,331,387 of record NC_043705.1, on the reverse strand, counting down.
AATTCTCTGTAGAGGAGAAATCGCCTATCTCTGAGATGGCTCACTTAGGAGCTCCTTACCTATATTGCGAGCATCGTGAAAGCACAGTGCAACACACACAGGAGGCATTGGATAAAATAGTTTTACCCTGAGTAAAAATAAATGTTGTTCATTGGCTTTTGGGTAGCCAGTCAATATTCTCTGTAAACTTTGGGGATTGTCTACCTTCTAGTTTGATTGAACTAGTTTTTACTATTGTCCCCATGGGCTCAAAATCACTAGCAGTTGAGATGATGATATTCCCTAAAATAGAAGACATGTAATGGAGATGGATAACACAAGGAAGACTTTGGAAAATGACACTTCATGGGCATTTCTGAGAAAGGAAGAAAATAAATCCATACTGAATGTTCTACAGGATGCAACTATCCTTTTAAAATAAAGTACTTAAGATTTCAAGTATTCCTAAAAATTATGTGCAGTTATTAATGTGCTAATGTAAATTGCATAAAAACAGTAAAACATTAAAATGGAACTGATAAAAGAATGAATGCTCTATGGTTAACACTAAATCTCTCAGGAAGATACAAATCAAAGTTATAATTGCATTTAAAGGCAAATTTTTGAGATAGACATTACATGAATATATTCTCTACATAGTCCATACCCTTTATAGAGAAAATATTGGCACCAAGTAAAAAATTATTTTAATGTTGGCCTCTGCAACTATTTCAAGTCAGCATAGGATGGATCTTAACTTTCTGTGTCTCATACTACTTTGATAATATGTTGGAAGCTATGGAGTCTTTAGTCAGGAGGGGAAAAAAATCACACAAAAACACACATCTGGACCCCAGGTGAAGAAATACTTAGAATTCCTGTTTCTTTTTCATCTTCATATCTTCATTATCTGCTTTGAACCAAACAATGCAAAAGAATCACTGAGACATTCCTTGAAAGGATCAGCAAAGATCATGACAAAAGGAAGAGTTTGGTCTTGTTGATTTTTTAAATTGTAGAATTTATTTGATTAATGATTGCTTCACAAAATCGTAAGTCACAGTGGCCCAGAACTTGGTGATTTACAGTCATAGTTTCAGTTTTTACTACAAGTATGACAGGCTTTTGTTAAAGTAATGATAATTGTGATTTATGTGACAGAATAGAGGCTGACATACTTTAGCAGGCAAGAATCAGACCATTCTCTTTCTGTATTTGGCTCACTGTAGCAGCAAATACTATGTCTTACAAGAACAAGGATATACTTTATTGCTTATGACTTGATTTAACAGGCTTATTCTGAGATTGGCAAGTGTAAAATTTGTCCTGTCATAATAACTACCTTTTATAGTTTATGCTTTTGGATTCATTTTACTTCATGAGTTTGCATTTGACTTTTTCTTCTAATTCTACATGATTCTGTAAAATTTCTAAAATGTTTCATGAGATGTGTGTGTGTGTGTGTGTGTGTGCCTGTGCACGTATGCACACACGTGCCTGTGAGCATGATTGGCTTCAAGTCAGCATACTTGGATTCTAATTCTAGTCTAGGTTCTATCACTTCTTGATGGCACAGAAATAGTGCTATCTAGTAATTGTATGATTATAAGTATGTTGCATAACCTTTCCCTGTTTCCTTGTCTATGAATGGACATATAGCAATTTACCTGAGAATATAATTTTGTTTGAAGTAACACATAAATTTGCTTTGTAAATGGATACATTATGAAATCGAGTCATTATTTACATTTATTCTTAATTAACAAATATTTCTTAAGGATGGATTTCTGTCATTGCTATTAGAATACACATTTTGTTTTCTTTAAAATCATAGTTAACTATATATTATAGACATTCAACTCAGGAAATAAAGTAATTTGCTTAGGTCATACAATATATCCATTGCTAAGAGTTTTTACTGATAAGATTGCATCAGTAATACTGGGTATGGTAGGCAGAATAATGGCCTCTCAGAGATGTCAACATCCTTCTTAGTTCATTGGACCTGTGAATAGTTCCTTGGCACCTTACAGATGTGATTAAGGTTAAGGACATTGTGATGAGGAGCCCATTTTGGACTATCCAAGTGGTCCCAACCTAATCACATTGGCTCTTAAAATCAGAAAACCTTTTGTAACTGAGTTAAGAAGAGAGGAAGATGTAAACATAGAAGAATGGTCAGATAGGTGCATAGCTGCTGACTTTGAAGATAGGAGAAGGGAGCCACAGGCCAAAAATTGCAGACAGTGTGTAGAAACTGAAATAGGCATCTAACACAGATTCATCCCTTTTGCATCCAGAAAGGAATGCAATCCTGCTGACATCTTGATTTTAATCCAGTGATAACTAAGTCAAACTTGTAACCTATAGAACTATAAGAAAATTAATTTTTGTTATTTTGGGCCCATAATACATGGAAAATATTGGTAAATTCAGACCAAAAGGGTAGATTTAAAAAATGTATGTGTGTATGTGTATGAATATGTGTATATGTATATTTATGTGTGTGCACATGTGTATGTATATGTTCATATATATATACACACATATATCATACACATATTAACATACAATTTCCAATATTATGTGTATCTGATATGTGTATAAATATACATATACACATACACATATTAACATAAAGTTTCCAGTATGTTATGATATGCATAAAGTTCCAGATTTATTGGTTAATAAGGATTGACCTGTAGACAAATAAGAACTTAAGTGCCTTGGAGTCCAGGTGGTTAGAAGATCATATGCATTCATATCCTATCCATTCTGAGATGTAATTGAAATAGAGATGCACACACAAGAATCACTAAGCACATAAAAAGAACACAAAGCAATTACTAACTCAAAGAAAAACTGAACTTTGTATGTAAAAATATATATAATCAATTGAGGCTACTTAGAACAATAGGAAACAATTACAAAATTGAAATAATTACATAAAAATTTACATTGGGAGGATGTAAGATATAGTCGAAAGATGGAGAAAAGATTTTTTGCTCTAGGAAAAAAAATCAGTTTAAGAGTTAGAATTATTGGAAGCCTTAATGATAGCATATATTTTTATAGTGATATATAGGGATTGGAGATATCAAAGAAATAGCATCTTCAACAAGTGTTATTTTTACATTAAATGGAATTCCATATATATATATATATATATGAAAAATATATGTATAACTAATAATGCATATTGCTTTCAATATATAACAAATGATGTCAAAAGTCCTAATAGAGGAAATAGTAGTTCCCTGCCACCCAGCCTTATTCTGTTGCTCTAGACATCTCTTTCACCTGCTTTAGCTCCTTCTGGCATTAGCCTATGTGCTATCACACAATATATGTTCCCCACCATCTTAGTTCAACAATTTTTGACACTGGAGTTCTACTACATATGACAAAGATTGTACCTGTTTTTCTATCTATTGTCTGTTAGTGCATTCTAGAGGCACAACCACCCTACCTCAACTGCAGCTTGTTAACAATGCTCATAACAAACCTTCTCAGTATTCAATCTCTCAACACAAGGTCATTGGGTTTCCCAGACTTTTGTTAAATAGTCCACCTGCTGATTATGACTCTTTTATTTGCTGCAGGTTTAAATGTTATAGTGACTCGTTGGCAGCTTACCAATGAGGCTATCTGAGGTGGCCCAGAGAAAATGTGATGTATAGTTGAAGAAGCAGCCACAATGTTGAATGCAGCAATGCCTCAACCATAAAGAATGAGAACCAGTGTTCAGTGAGGCAGGAGGGGAACCAGTGGGTGGTAGCAACCATGAGAGGAGGGTGGCGTTAAGGATGTAGAGGTCAGTTATGTCCAATTTGAGAGGATGACAACCGTGTGATGATTGCTTTCATGATGCAGAAATTATATATGAACTTGACAAGTGCGGTTTCTGCAGTTCTGTAACCAGTGAATTAGGGCAGACATCACGTGGTGGTGACAAGTTTCCTTTAGATGCCTTGGTTTAAAACACCAACCCAAATTTTAGCTTTGTTTTGAATTTAGATGACATAAAAATTAGTTTGTATTATTAACTCTATCAATTTGAAATTGTGTTGTTTCTCAAAATGAGAAAAAAAGTACCTTGTGCTATTCTGATACAAATAGTTTTATTTTAATTTGAAAATATGCATTTAATGTTCCCTGAGTATGCATCACTCTCCTAGGTCTCGTGGGAAATTCAGAATAGAACAAACTTATTCCAGAATATAAATTTTATCCCTAAAAATCACTAAAATACCTAACTGAAAGGAAACACTGATACAACAGTAATAAGGTGCTTAATTCACTGTCAGAACTCCACTGCCTGGAGCTCCAAGCATGTAGAGAGCTAGAAAGGAAGAGGATGCCCTAGGGTGAGGAAGAAGGGAAGGAGTTTAATATCATTTCTATAGCTACCTAATCCTTGTTAGAGTTGGAAAAAAAGTAACTGCCAAGTATTAATTGCCTACTGTGTGTCAGATGCAAAGTTTGTTGCTTTTTGTGTAGTCTAAACTTATAATAAATTTAGGCAGTAACTGATTATCCTCACTTTACAAATGAGGAAACCAAGACTAGAAGAGATAAAGTAACTATAAATGTGGACCAGACAGAAAGTGGTGAAACCCAGGTCTGTAGCAAAGATACACTAACTTCTGTCACATGGCTCTAACAAGTGTCCCCTCTGTATTTGATTACTGACAATTTGAGTCAGTGTTCACTTGGAGACAAAGTCTTTGGTCATTGAAGATCTATTGCAATACAGTAAATGGTGTTTGTAGAAATTAAGAAATGTAGGGGAATAATTGAACTCATATTTTTATTTATGTAATAAACAGTGGCAGTGAATAGCCGTCTGCCTTATTGTGATTTATGTAATTTAGGATGTTTGTAATTGTGTCATTAAGTTAAAGAGTCATTGTTAATTATTACTCTTATTGATATTTAAAATGAACTCTGGATTTAGCTTTCAGAAAGTAGTCACTGAATTTAGGAAAAGATAGTAGGTCTGCCATTTTTCTACTTTACACATGAAATCTTTGTTGAATATTCAAAATAATAAAGACAACAGTTTAATTTAGTTAATCTTTATGATGGGTATGCTATAGTATCCCCCTGTTAAACTGCTAAAAAGTCTGTTAAACAGAATTGCTAAATTTGCTGTTATGCATAAGCACTATTGTCTGAATTACTTTAGATAATTTCGTTTGGGTTCATGTTCTTAGAGCAAGAATGAGGTTTAACATTATTTTAGAGTATATTCTTCCTTCAAATGACATACTAATCCATGGGTTAAAATAGACACACCTACATATTCACACTTATATCATTGTTATTTTGGGAAGTTATATATGCAAAAATATTTTCCTTTAGTTTCCTTTATGTTATTAGTATGGCATGGAAAGAGAGAATATACTAAAATTTTCCATTTTCTCATGACTGTTGAGTCATCTGCCTTTTCTTTTATTGTCACTATTCTTGTACTGAATTCCTTAAACAACATCTGTGGGAATTGTATAAATGCTCCAAATAAATATACTTTTTGAAATGTATAAATATTTAAATACACTGTAATGTACATTCTAGTCAATTTACTGGCACACTTCAAATTTCCTTTTGCTTCTATGTAGTGACATGATGCCTTGAAAGTAGGGTTTTTTTCCCCCATATATCCTGGAGTCAACATGTACCTGCAGTATAACACAGGCATGTTATTGTCCTTTGGGTTCTGTAAGATGAGAATAATGGTGATTAATTCATGATTGGGGTTTAGAGAGGTAATGCACAAGTGAATGACCCCAAGATCTAACGTGCGGTAATCACTCAATAAGATTAGCCACTAAATGTTGGTCAATGTGGTTGTTTAAAGTGCTTTCACATAATATGAATGGGTTCTGGTTTGTGGAGTTTTTTCCTATTTTCATTATAGAAATCCTTTTAATAGGTATAGTACTTGAGTGAGATATACATGTATGTACATATGTATGTGTGTCTGTATGTGGCATGTATCTGCCAAAAGACTAAACTCTAATGATAAATTAGTTTCAAAATATTTTCTTTTTTTAATAATAGTTGTGGAGTATAGATGGCCAGTTAAAATTTCTCACAGCATTGCCATCTGGATGATGACTTACTTTATGGTCATTATGGTACATGCAGTTTTAGAAAGGAATCTGTGATTTCGCAGTATGTAATTTTGACTTACACTTTGGATGCTGCTATACTCCATACATTTCATATAAACACTTGCAGATGGGATATACAACATTCTTCTGTTTCCAGCAAATCCAAAAGAAGATGAATTTGTATGTGTTTATATATGAATATATTAGGATTTTGTTGTTAAAAAATTACATACAAACAGAAAAGTGAAAAAAAAACAAATATGCATTAGAATGGATGAATTATTTTAAGGAGAAAATTCTTATAACCATCACCTGGTCTGAAAAGCTCTAGCCTGGATGCATGATCTCCAGCACCCCATTCTAACCACAGTCCTCCCTTCCCTTTTCTCACAATTGGCAAAGGAAACATTATATTCATTTGTATGGTAATCACTTCCTTGAATGTTTTACCATATTACAACCTGAAAATGTCTCCCTTAAGGCTATAGATTTGCCAGATTTAATGTTTTGACTTTATATAAAGGTTTAACTGGGGCACATGTGAATTGAACTTGACATGGTTCATTTTCCCTTATACGTGGGTAAGTCTATGCTTGAAAGAAGTGTTAGCAGAGCCACTTGCAAATGAAGCTATAGCGCAGTGGTCTCCACTCTACAGCTGGAGAAACTGGGTTCAAATACTGACAGTGCTTTAGCAACCTTGAGAAAATTATTCAAGCTCCGTGGAACTTAGGTATCTTAACTCTAAAATTGGGCGATAATTGTGTTAGCTCATAGAGTTGTTAGGAAAATTTAAAAATTAACTTAATTGACTTTGTGAGTTTAAGTAAATATAACAGCAATTATAATTGTGTGGTTAGCAATAACCCTTGGATACTCAATGTACTCATGAGATTTGGTATCTGACATATTCATCAGTCTGTGAAATCACTATGAGTGTATAGTCTGAGAGCCAAATATTTTAATGATAGGATATTTTCAAAATATTTTGAAAAAGTGAGGATGCCATTTGTAGCTTCCTTCTTTATCTTTTTATCTTCAGCCATCAATGATGAAGACAGATAGCTGCTCTTTTGCAACGGAGAGTTTGTTTCAATGCTGTTGGCTTTACAGTATGCTGTGAAAATCTGTGCCATGCTTTTGTCTTGTTTCTTCTGTACACAGCAGAGAGAACTAAACAAAAAAAGCATTAATAAAGAATGAATGCTTTCCTGGCTTCAGAACACTGTGTCCTATTCAGCGTTAGAAGGGTTCTGAAACTCACAGAGCTTTTTAATATTTTATTCTGAAAACAAGCTCTAAATTTTGGATGTTATAATTTTCAGGGTTTTTTGGATAAATAATATGATCAACACATTGATATGCACGGCCATTGTTGGTTAGACAGGTATGGGAGAGAGCATGGTATAACAGAAAGATGTCAAGCCTGGTGAATGAGTTTGTTAGGGCTGCCATGGCAAAGTACCACAGATTAGGTAGTTTACAAAACGGAAATTTATTTTCTTACAGTTCTAGAGGGTAAAAACCTGAAATCAAGATTATGAGATCTCACTCTTGGACTGGTAGATGGCCATCTTTTCCCTGTTATCTTCACAGGTTCTTCCCTCTGAACATTTTCACATCCAATTTTTTCTCTTCTTATGATTCATATTGGATTAGGGACCACCTGGTGACCGAATTTTAAATTGTTTTCTTCTTTAGAGACCCTTTCTCCGAATACAATCATTTTTTAGGACACTATAGATTAGGACTGCAACATTTGAATTTTGGAGGACACAATTTGGCTCCAAACACTTCAGTATCAGGATACAATGTTTCTGATTCAGTTCACCTCTAACAGTAAGAGTTTAGTATGACACTTAACTGGTCTGGTCTGCGTAAGTTTTCTTCTAGCTGTAACATATGATTTAGGACAAAACTTATGTAAACATAAATATCTGAAAAATTAGCATGCATAGAATCATTAAAATCATTAAAGCAATCAGTTCTGTGATAAGTGGTAATTCCTTTTTAAAAAGTACTTTTAACTGCACATTTAATCCATGAATTCTTTCTTTTTTAAAAAAATAATAAGGAAGTAGTGAGCGGAAAACAACTTTGTCTTCAATAAATGCCCCAAATCCTCGTTTTTCCTCTGTTGAAAGTGTGACTTATACTCTGAAACAGCACAAATACAACTTTCTGTGATGATGAAAATGCCCTGTAGCCTAATGTAATAAGATAAGCAGTCCTATGGCTAATCGAGCATTTAAATGTGGTTGGTGTGGGGCACCTGGGTGGCTCAGTTGGTTAAGTGTAGATTTCAACTCAGGTCATGATCTTGTAGTTCCTGGGTTTAAGCCCTGCATTGGGCTTTGCGGTGACAGTGTGGAGCCCCCTTGGAATTCTGTCTGTCTGTCTCCCTCTCTCTCTCTCTCTCAAAATAAATAAATTTTAAAAATTTATGACTAAAAATTGAATATATACTTGTAATTTTATTTTTAAGTTTAATTAAATTTATATAGTTGCTGTGGCTAATAATATAGTACATTGAACAGTAAAGTTCTAGTACATTTTCTGAGTTTTTTATTTTTGTTAAACAATATCTCAGTAAACAAAATGCTATATGTGGGTTTTGTTTTGTTTTTTAATATATGCAGGAAAGGAACCATAAAATGTAACTAAGTTTTCTACATATTTTGTGCCATACAGTTTTCACATTATTGTTTTCTTTACGCCTGAGCATTTTGTTACACGTTAGCTGATTTTGATATATCTTATAACCATTGTGTAGATTTTTGTCTAAAATTCACTTTGGTTTGATATTTACATTTCTCTTGCTTTTCTTAAATAGAATAGCTTTGACATATATATATATATATATATATATATATATCAAAACAAATATATATTATTGCTCTGTTTTCTATAGTTAGGGGTTGCTTTGATTTAAATAAATCTTTTGAAAAGGACATATAGCTGGGTTTTCAAAAACTCAACCTGATAATCTCTGTCTTCAAAAGTGAATTTATCCCTTTGTTCAAGTATTCTTTAAATATATTTATGCAAGCCAGCTGTATGTGTGTGTGTTGTGTGTGTGTGTGTGTGTGTGTGTACATAACTAAAATATAATTAAATGTCTCAATATAATTTGAATAATATTCTGGTACAGATAATGAAAATCAGCTTAGTGAGTAGAAACATTAACTTTCTTTTAAAGAAAATGTTATTTATTTATTTGTTTTGAGAGAGAGAAATATAGAGAGTTAGCAGGGAAGGGACAGAGAGAGAGAGAGAGTGAGAGAGAGAAACCCAGTAGGCTCCATGCTGCCCATAGAGAATCTGATGTGGGGCTCAAACTCACCAACCATGAGATCATGACCTGAGCTGAAACCAAGAGTGGGATGCTCAACTGACTGAGCCACCCAGGCCCCCAGAAACAGTAACTCTTAGTTGATTTATTTGAATATAAAGTTATGAGCTCTTTTCTCTCTTTAGTTTTGTTTAATTCTATAAGCCATTAGTGAGTAACTTGTAGGATTCTAAATGTCACATATCCTTACTGTTGAATAGACAATACCTTGAAGTTTTTTGTTCATTTTATTGTCATTTTTCCACATATTTTGAAATTATATGTTGGATTATCAAACAGATTATAATATGAGCAAACTCTTTTGGCTATAATGTTCTATATCGTGGAGAATATTTTAGTTTAAATACTGCAGTCAGAGTAAAGCCAAAATAGCAAGCATTCAGCAAGCAGTCTGTTCAAGGATTGAAACTGAACTGCTTAAAATAGCATAGATATTCAATATCTTAAGTATTACAGATGCTATATGTCCAGATGGGACTCCCAAACACCAGACTTTAAAATAGAGATCTGTGTGTAGGAAGAGCACTTGTAGGGAATAAGAGAAGAAGAAATAGGCAGAAAGCAAAGTTGACCATGACAAGGTTGTAAAAGAGGTCTCAGGCATGGGCAGCTCTGAAGCTGGGATGGTCTTTCCAAGTTACATGGTACTGAAGCCAAGGCCTGCACTTTTGTACTCCAGCATCAACTGTGTGCACTTTTCCAAGGAAGGGAGTGCATCTCCAATGAGGCAGCTCCCTTGACCAGGACAGTTCCTGGGCAGGAATTAACTTTCAAGGTTTCCAGAGCCAGTATTCCCAGCTGGGGGAAAATGAATGCTTTGTTCCTGAAGAAGGATTTCAGTGGCCCACTAAGAGATCATCTACAATATGTTAACTAGAGGGCACAAATAATTTGGTTTTAATTCTTCTTATTAGGCACAGGGATAATAAAATGACATTACTTATGAGAGATATTTAGGATGTTTATGTAGAAGGATATACAATTCATATACTGACGTTTTCATTTCTTCAGTATATTTTAGTGCTTAAGCAGTTTCTTACTCAAAAGTTGGAGGTGTCTGGAATTATTATTACTAACTTAAGAAAACTGTGTGTTTTTGGTAAAGAAATAATGTCAGAAAGAATACCTAGAGAGACTAATGAGAGGAATGGAAAGATCAAAAAGGAATGAATTTTATTTTGGGGGAGGAAATTTTTTCCTTCCCTTTAACATTCTTCTCACTGGTCTGAGAATTAAATTGATATTAGACAGATTAATAGGAGTAAGTCAAAATTAATTACATATCCACAGGGGATTTACATAAGCCAGAGATATTCTAAAGACAGACAAAATGAGATATATATTCTAGAGTAAGGAGTAGGAGGTAGGAATCTGGAACTTCAATGGGAAAGAAACATTTCCTTCCTTGGAAGAATGGAATGAGTAAATGTTTGGTAAACAAATGTTTGCTAAGCCATTGAAAAACAATGGGAGATAGGAAAGACTTTGATCAACAGATCTCACTGGGTTATTCCTTGTCTACCACATCTCGTTCATATTATACTAAAGTTTTCTATGGTGACAGCATCTTTCCTGGTATAGGTCCTCTATCTAAAAAATTTTAGGCAGTTGGGGAAGGCAAAAAAAAAAAAACTTTTGGATTCTTCCATTTCTTAAAAATAATCAGCCTAAAATAATCCTAAAAAAGACACATTTTGAACTGGCAAATTTTGCTCCCCTATGCTAAGAAGAAAGTGTTCTAAGATTCAGAGTGGTCAACCATGTCAGTTGCTGACATAAAGTCAGGTAGGTGTGCTAAGGAGTATGGAATACCTACTAGATTTATAACCAAGTGGCCTTTGGTTCCTGGGACAGACAACATTTGCAAGGAGTGAAAAAGCAGCTGAATGAATCATAGGGAGAAAATGTATTTGACATGAGCATGTGTCAGCATGTACTAGCCAGAAGGAGCTTATTGAAGAAAAAATTGAAACACAGAATTAGAGGATGTCACCTCTCACCCTTCAGGAGGGAAAAGCTATGTTCTGGAAAGGAAACAGTGTACAAAACTCAAGCAGCTTTTGTTTATTTAATGAAACTTTTTTTTTAGTTTAAAGGAATAAAACATTAACAAAACACTCTATTATTGTTAATGGCTAAGTTTAAGTAAATTTATTTAGTTAAAGTAACAGAAAGTTACTTTAACAAAAGCCAAGTTTACATTGTGGAACTTATTCTATTTATTCATTTGTTTGCTTATTTTAATTTAATTTAATTTTTAAAACTTTTTTAATGTTTTCTTTATTTTTAAGACAGAGAGAGACAGAGCGTGATCAGGGGAGGGGCAGAGAGAGGAGACAGAATCCAAAACAGGCTGCAGGCTCTGAGTTGTCAGCACAGAGCTAGACATGGGGCTGGAACCTATGAACCGTGAGATCATGATCTGAGCCGAAGTCAGACACTTAACCAAATGAGCCACCCAGGTGCCCCTGTTTCCTTATTTTTATATGACCAGCTCCGTTTAAAAATCTAGAGAGTTTAGGGGTGCCTGGGTGGCTCAATAGGTTGAGCATCCGACTTTGGCTCAGGTCATGATCTCCTGGTTGGTGAGTTCAAGCCCCATATCGGGCTCTGTGATGATAGCTCAGAGCCTGGAGCCTATTTCAGATTCTGTGTCTCCCTCTTTCTCTGTCCCTTACTGGTTTGTGCAGTCTTTCTCTCTCTCAAAAATAAATAAACATTAAAAAATTTTTTAAAAATCTAGAGGGTATAAAGTGTTACATTTAATAGGTTTTCTGGAAAAAAAAAACCCAGGAACATTGCAAAATGTGGCATTACAGGATAGGGCAGATTATATATATATATATATATATATATATAATATATATATGTTAAAATATATAATATATATTTCACTGATCTATTTAACTTAAATTAAAAACCTAAATAATATTCTAGAGCACCTATTATATGTTGACTCTGTTCTAACCAATGAACATAGCAGAAAACAAAACAAAACAAAACAAACAAACAAACCAAAAAACCTAAGTTTTGAGGATTTGTTCTAGAGGAAAAGAGACAATAAACAAAATTTGTACTATGATAGTTGGTGATAAGTACTATGAAGGAAGTGTCAGGATTTGGGTACAGGGAAACCTGTAACAATTTAAGTTCTATAGTCAGGGGATGCCTTTCTGAGAAGGTAATATCTGAGTAATGACCTATTAAATATGATAGGGATACAAGCCTTTTCAGGCTTGGAGCAAGGGCTTTCCAAACAGAGCAAAGTGTTTTAGATGCAAAGACCCTGAAGTAAAATGCATGGCTGAAATATTTGAGAAATTGACAGGGGCAGGGGTGTATGGGCTGGAGCAGACTGACTAATGGAGATGAGATCAGAGATAACAGGAAGGTGGGAACCATTGAAGTATGGTTGATCTTTAGTTCATAGGTGTGAGACTGTGATTTATAATGAGAAATATATATTTAGTTTTTGTCCTGTTTCTGGGACAGAGCTCCTAAAACTCTTGCCATTTCCTGTGATAAGAACAATATAGGTGTCTTTTGTTATGTTAATGAGGTGACCTTTGGAAAGACCTTAGGTAACCTAAGATTTGGTACTGGTTATCAGGGTAACCAAGCCTGTGATTGGAGAGTTGGAATTTTCACTCCCAAATGCCTGACCTCTGGGGAGAGGTGAGGGGCTGAAGGTTCAACCAGTGGTCAGTGACCAATGATTTAGTCAATCATGAATATCCTGTGTAACAAAGGCTTTATAAAACCCCCAAAGTTTGGAGAGCTTCTCATTTGGTGAACACATGGAGACGTGGGGAGAATGTCCCACTGGGAGAAGGTATGGAAGCTCCATGACCTTTCCCCATACTTTGCCCTTTGTTACTCTCCTAACTGGTTGTTCCTGAATTATATCCTTAGCAAGTTAAATGTTTCTCCTAGTTCTGAGAGATGCTCTAGCAAATTAATTGAATGTAAGAAAGGGGTAGCTTGAACCTCTGATCTAGAACCAGTCAGAAGCACAGGTAACAACAGGTCTGACATGTTTATGGAGCAGTAGTCGATAGGATTGAACCTTTTCTGTTGGATCTGATGCTATATCCAGATACATAGTAGCAGAATTACAGCGACTTCAATTATGTATATGACACTCAGCAGGTATCAGGAATTGCTTATTGGTATTGGGAAAACTCCCTTTCCCCCAAAACACACCCACATCAGAACTCGTTGTCGGAATCATTTCAGTAGGTACTAGTCTAGGCTTATCAGGTTGATGCTGGCATCCATTTCAACCCAACAAGACCACATTATATTCCCTGCTAAAGTTTTCAAATACCATCCTGACACTGCAGATTTTGAATGGAAGGATAACATGATCTGACATGTTTTAACAAAAAACACTCTTGCTGACATGTGAGAAAATACTGGACAGGGCAAGGGTGAAAGGAAGAAAACCAGTTAGGAGGTTATTGCAATAATCCCGACAAAAGATGATTTTGCATTGAATTTGGGTGTTAGCAGTGGAAGCGGGGAGACACAGTCAGATTCTGGCTGTAATTTGAAGAGAGAGCCAACAGGAACTGCTGACGGAGAGGATGTGCTTATGAAAGTAAGTAATGAGTCACGAATGCCTCTGAGGCTTTTGGCCTGAACAGCTGGAAGAATGAAGTTGACATTAACTGAGATCAGAAAGACAGCAGGAAAAGTAGATTTGAGGTAGATGATCACGAGCCTGGACATGTTAAATTTAAGATGCCCATTAGTCACCCAAGTGGGTTTGCAATTGTAAGTCTGGGGTTTGAGGAGGTATATCAGACTGGAGGTAAAATTGTTAAGTCATCAGCCTCTAGGTTGTGTTTAAAGCCAGGAGACTGGATGAAATCACAAAGGGAGAGAATATAGATAGAAAAAAGTAGAAGTCCAAGAGTTTAGCACTGGAGCATTCTAAAATTGAGAGTTGGAGAGGAAGAGGAAGAGCCTGCAAAGAAGGAACGGCCAGAGAAGTAGAAGGGAAACCGGAGGAAAGAAGGGTAATGGGACTAAGTGAAGAAAGTAGTTTACAGAGGAGGCAGTGCTGAAGTGTGGCAAATGCCGCTCATCATCAAGTAGGGAGAGAACTAAGAACTGACCAGTTGCGTTAATTTAGCAGTGTTTTCAGTTTCAAAGGGTTTACTTCATTCTCCCACATTACCATATAAAAACCAGGCCTGTGTATGTGGGTCCTGCTAGACATAGAAATTCTTGCATTTTAATCCCTACTCATTAAGCTTGTATAATTTTATTGATTAATTTAAAAGCTTAACCTAAATTCCAACTGCATTGGAAATCATTTGACAAATATTTACATGACAATCACCTCCAAACTTAGTATTCCAATTATTCAGAATCTGAAGAGCATTATTGTTTTCTTCATTTTTGTTCAGTTCTGTTCTGCTAATGACGAGTTAAAGATATGCCACAGAGAAGACCAACACCTTTAGAAATCAAACACCAACCCCTTATGTTGTTAATAATAAGTTTTCTTTTTTAAAATAATCTCACATACCATATTATATCCAAAACTAAGGTCTTCTTCTTTTTCTTCTTAAATTTTAATGCTTGTTTATTTTGAGAGAGAAGCAGAGACAGAGAGGAAGTAAGGAAAGGGCAGAGAGAGAGAGGGAGACAGAGAATCTGAAGCAGGCTCCAGGCTCTGAGCTGTCAGCACAGAGCCTGACACAGGGCTTGAGCTCATGAACTACGAGACCATGACCTGAACCAAAGTTGGATGTCTAACCAACTAAGCCACCCAGGTGCCCCTAAGCTCCCATTCTTGTATAAAGAATCAAAATACCACATTTTTTTTTGGAAAGTATATTACTTTGTATACCTAAGGCAAGTTAATAAACACAGGCTTAAATCAATAGAACTCTACAATTTATAAAACATGAGCATATATTATACCCTTCAACAATATTGTGTAAATCATCACCAACCCAAAAAACTGTATATCTTATTACATGGCTGTCTTCCTTTCTTATTACCAGGAATAATCTTTGGTCACAGACATCCTAGGCAGAGGGTTGTTTTCAGAAGAGAACTAATAAAACGTTGTCTGTAATCCTCTCTAGTTCTCTGTACTAGTATGTCAAAGACACTGTGCATGACTTCAAAGGTGGGTAGAGTTGCCACAGTTCATGCTAAAACCCCAGTGGGGAGAGCACCCATGTATAGTCTGCCCCTCTGGGAACCCTGGAAACTGAACAGCTGAGGCTCAGCCTAACCTGATTCTCACCTCAAGTGCAGGGCCCTGAGAAGGCAGGAGAAAAAGCATGAATACAGAAAGCTTTGTATCTGAAATCAGCAGAAAGAACAAATAGATTCTACATTATTCTGTATATTTTGTTGCCCTTGTAACCTGATAAGTTATAAAATTTACAAAAAGGACAATAAAGAGCTCCTTAAAAAATTAATCCAACTAAATGTATAATGTTGTGGATCTCTGGCTTATGTTTACTGAAATAATACAAGCACACCAAGAGTAGAAGCTAAATCTAATGTCTTGATCCATATTGTGGCTGTCTGCTGAATGCTTTCAGTATAGGCTTGATAGGACTTTAAGCACTTATATCAGCCTGTACTGCAAGATTTATTGCTGAATAGTCTTTTCTGTACTTTAAGGAGTATTTTATTTATTGTTTTCCATTAATAAATCTTCTGTTCTTTCATGTGGATACCAATTTCTTTTTTTTTTAATTAAGGATAGACTATTAATCCTTACTACCCCTTCATTCTAAAAATATAGCATGGATAGAGTGCAGCAAGCTAAAACACACAGCAGTTTTTGTGAAAATACATGGTATCACAGAATTAAAAACATTTTTAACATCCTAAACTGCAGTCTACTGCCTGTGCTATTCTCGGGAGAGCTTGGTGCACAAAGCAAACCTCAAGAATATTTATGCAGTCTGACTATAGAGTTCCCAGTAAGCCTAAAGCTAAAGCAAGAATTTAAAGATTCAGGACAAGAGTTTCATTTTAGGGAATTTTTCCCATGGAATCATAGAGATTCAGGCTGCCAGTAAGTATATTCAAACAGGTAAAAAAGAACTTCATGTGTAATATACTTTCAATTTTTTGTTCTCCCTGTTTCCACATAAAGTAATGGCACTGAAATTAATCAGTGCCCCTGGATCCCTCGTCCTACTGACAGAACAGTCACCCTGACACTTTTCCTATAAAGACTTTCTATCTGAGGCCTTCCACAGTCCATCACTTCTCTTCATTAAATCCATGGCAAAAGCAGTGGCTATCACTGAAAGTGCAGTCATGCATACCAAGTACATCCAAACATTTTAGATGCCAATATGGAATTTCTTTCAGCAACCTAGAAACAAGCATCCATCTAAACTAAGATTATCTTTTCATTATGGTTTCCTTATATTTTGTCTCAGGTAATAGGAACAACATTAATTTTTCAATATTGTAAAGACAAAGTGTTTTTGGTTCATTCAAATGGCTAGTAATTGCATACCTCCTATATGCCAGATGCTGTGCTAGGCATAAGGGATGCCACTCCCCCAAGACATGGTCACTGCTTTGTAACCAGCAATACTTCTTTTAATTAATTAATTAATTAATTAATTTTTGAGAGAGAGAGAAAGAGAGAATGAGAGAGAGCAAGCAGGCAGGGAGAGACGGAGAGGGAGAGAGAACCTTAAGGAGGCTCCCAGCTCAGCATGGAGCCCAATGTGGGGCTCGATCCCACCGACCATGAGATTAAGACCTGAGCTGAAATCAAGAGCCAGATGTATAACATTTAAATTTAGTTTAAATTAATGGTAGTATTTTGTCATTGAGCTTTTTCTTAATGAACATTAAAAGTATAACAGATTATGTGAATGTTTATTATATTTTGACATTTAAAAGGGGCTCACTTATTCATATATGTTTTAGTTTACTGCTGTACAGATTTATGTATGTAATGTAACTATACCTTTATCACAGTGCTGTTTAACACAGATCCCTTACGTGTGCCTTTAGGAACATTCTTGTAGATATCGACTTTTTGTGACAGTTGTTTGGTTTGTTTGTTAAACTAAATTTCAACCCATCACAGAGCTTTCTCTTGTACACAGGATGTCACTGAAAATAATGATTTTTATAGATTTTTTTCCCCATTGTCTTCTGGATTGTAACTGATACTTAGCTACAAATCAAAAAATATATCTTTCAGGAAGGAACAGGACAGAATTTTGTTACTTGTATTGGTAACAAAGGTGGTCTTACAGCAATGAGCTGTGGCATCTGTTTCCTATAATGCTCTTTGGTCTGAATTCTTCAAGACTTTTGTCTTATTGCAGTGCTCTTAATTGTGATGTTAAGACGAAAGTGTTTAAAACTTTCAGAAGTTAAACTGATTGTTCTATCAGGCAGAAACATTTCTTAGTCAAAGCAACAATAGAGGAAAAGCAACCAAATAACCCTAAGACTACTTTCCTTAATAATGGCCATCTCATGAGATTTATTATAATTAGTTCTTACAGCAAGTAGTTTTTGAATGTGATTATGGCATGGTGTACCATTCTAAGTGCTGGTGATAACGTGAGGAAGGATAGGCATTTGTCCTCAAAGATTTTGTGACCCAGTGGGGAAGGACCAGCAAACAGAATAAGTGCACAAATATGGTAGCAGTGGGATAGGATACATGCCATAGGGCTTTTGGGAGGAGTAATTTCACCAGAAACAGATGTGGAATGAGTGTGGGGAAGGCAGCTGAGACTTGGAAAGGTCAGTTCATAGGTAAGAAATGAAAAATGAAAAGGAGGAGGGTGGAGATTCTGGGCAAAGAGAGTGTCAACAGTACTGCTGTTTGACAGTGATGTTAGGAGTGAAGATGGAGGGAGGGAGTAGATTCCAGGGTAATTTAGGAGGTAGAATACAGAAAGGATTCGGTGATCATAGAATGAATGCTGGCAACAAGGGACGAATACACTTCTGTCTTGCCTTGTGCAGGTGAGTGAGTGGTTGTGCTCTTTACTGAAATCAAGTTTTAGGAGTCGTTAGAGGGAGCATACATTCAATTTTGAATATAGTCTGCCTCTATAGACATATCTATATTGAAATATCTAAATTGAGATAACCAGTTGACAAAGAAGACAAAGAAAAAAAGTAGGAAGAAAACTAGAAATATATCCTAGGAAACTAAGAATATATGTAAAAGGTGTTTCCCAAAGAGAGAATGCTCCATGTTGTTGAATGATGATGAGGCATTGAGAAAGATTAGTGAATTACAAGTAGTAGTTCGGTATGGCCAGAAACGTGAACAAGAATTTGTGTGTAATTCTAAATAATTGATATTTTTCTTTTAAAGTAAATGGTGCACCCTGAAGGCTTAAGCTGTAACCTGATTTAGTTAACATGGCCTTTGAAGGAAAACCTGGGGCTGTACTTTGCTTTAAAAGTAGGAGACCTGGGCGCCTGGGTGGCTCAGTCGGTTAAGCCTCCGACTTCGGCTCAGGTCAGATCTCACATTCGTGGGTTTGAGCCCCGCGTCAGGCTCTGTGCTGACAGCTAGCTCAGAGCCTGGAGCCTGCTTCTGGTTCTGTGTCTCCTTCTCTCTCTGCCCCTTCCCCTCTCAAGCTCTGTCTCTCTCTGTATCAAAAATAAATAAAACATTAAAAAAATTTAAAAAAAAAAAGTAGGAGACCTTAATGGAACATCTGGGTGGCTCAGTCAGATAAGTGTCCAACTCTTCATTTCCACTAAGGTCATGATCTCACAGTTGGGATTGAGCCCCTCCAGGCTCTGCACTGACAGGGAGGAGCCTGCTCAGATTTTCTTTCTCCCTTTCTCAGCCCCTCACTGTCTCATTCTCGTTCTCTCTCTCTCTCTCTCTCAAAATAAATAAACACTTAAAAATAAGTAAAAGTAGGAGACCTTGAAGATTCTCCAGGAAAAAAATTACCTTAGTTTGTTCTTATGGACTAAAGTGGAGTTAAGATGAAGAAAATTGTTTATTTAAAAAGAGAACAGTCATCCAGAATCACAGCAGTTTCTAATACTTACAACCTAAACATGAATGGTTAACTGATCTTATAATTATTATAATAATTATCGCAATGATGTTATAATTATTATATCAGCAGCAGCCATTTATTAAGTACCCATATGAGATAGCATAATTGGGAAGAAGCTGTAACCTTGCTTAACAGACATTTATAGTCACTTTTTAATATGGTTCTTATACTTTATATTTGCTTCTATAATTGAATATGGAACATTCCAGCCCAATGCAAACTTTTACCAGTTTCTCTTCTCTCACGGTACAGTGTTGGTTTAACAAAATAAGAACAATCAATAGTCATTTATTTGTCTCCACTTATTTCTCCTGCATGACATTTGATTAGGTAATTTCAAGCACAGATTCATTGATATAATTGATATGCACTAGTTTATCAACAAGGATATAAAACAGACTGAAAACCAATATAAAGGAGAGTTAGTCATTGAATATAAATATTGGATACTTAACTACAGATGTCAGTTTCCTCAAGTAAATAAAAGAAAATTTAAGAGTAATCAGGGAAATGCAAACTAAAATAAAGTGATATGATACTATACCAATAAATTTGCAGAGAATTAAAAGGTAAACAGCCCCAAGTGTGGCCAAAATATGGAGTAGCGGAGACCACACACTGATGCAGGGATATAAATAGGAGCCACTGCTTTGAAGAATGACTTGAAAATAGTTTAGTAAATGCATATCATTTACCCAGCAACTCTACCTGTAGGTATATAACCAAAATTTTGCACAGTTTATTAGGAGAAACATACCAAAATGTAACACCAAAACAAGCAAAAAGCAAAACAGGACAAACTTAAATCCTGATTAACTATATGCAGGACAGGTAGTTAAATTATACTGTATTTATCCAATGGACTACTACAAAACCATTAAAATTGTAGAAAATTGGAGTTATGGGGATAAATATGTATAAATTTCCAAACAGATTCTAAGAAAAAAGAAAAATGTGGAAGAATACATTCAGTATAATACTATCCATAAAGGTTAGAGGCTATAATAAAACTCTAGATTTGTATGGATCTGTACTTCTGTAGTAAAAGCATAAATTGTGTATTAAAATGTTGGATATTAAAATTATTTAGTAGTTTCCTCTGCAGAATAAGCAAGAGAAAGGAATGCAATCAGGAGGGATGAGGATAGACTTACAACTATGCTTTTACTGCTTTGCTTAAAAAATGAAACAAAATGCTAAAATTTGGCGAAGTTAGGTGGTACATGCATGGATATTTGGTATTTTAATCTTCATACTTCTCTGTTTTCCTGAAATATTTCATAATTTGAAAATACATTCCTGAATTGCCTGAGGTTACCGTTTATTAGCCGAGCCAGCATTAGGGAATCTGGTTGTGATAATCAGCAGAGAACAAACTGGAGTCAAGTGTGTACATACAACTGCCCATGCAGAAAAAGACCAAGTGTGCCTTTGCCATCTCCACACTGTGATCACAGATGTCACCCACAAATCATATTAACAGCTAACATTTTTTAAACCACTGATTAGATACTTTGCTGGGTGTTTTATGTGGATTATGGCATTAGGATAAGATGAAAACAAGAGCCATATTGAAGTCAGACTGCTTATTACTGAAAGGGAATATAGGTTACAAAAGGCATTCATAAAACAAATGAATATGTTTGGGAATGAAATAATATCAGACAGGCTATATCCCATCCCTCTTCTATTTGTAGTCACATTCTTTTTTTTTTTCACATTAAGCTGATTTAGATGGTAACCTATGCATGAAATATATGAACTCTTGAAAGTCAGATTTAAATTCTGTTGATCATAGCAAAGGTAAGAAATAGAATTGAGTGAGACTAAACTGATGAGAAAAAAGTAACATAGGACACTTTGGAAACCAAACCAAATCCCTTCAACAGATTATGGAAAGTAGTTGATGATAATAGTGATAATTTATTGAACACTGACTATGTGCCAATCACCATTGAGGACTTTGCAAACATTAATTCATCTGACTCTCATAATGATCTTGAAAAGAACACCAAAGCCCAGCTCTGGATTCTCTATTCTATTCCATTGGTCTATGTGTCTGTTTTTGTGCCAATACCATACTGTCTTGATGATGACAGCTTTGTAGTAGAGGCTAAAGTCTGGGATTGTGATGCCTCCCGTTTTGGTTTTCT
>NC_043705.1:60303605-60309638 GCF_006229205.1 Suricata suricatta | reverse complement strand
GAGAGAGAGAGAGAGAGAGAGAGAGAGCGAGCAGGGGAGGGGTGTAAAGACAGGGAAACACAGAATGTGAAGGAGCTCCAGGCTTTGAGCTGTCAGCCCAGAGCCCAATGTGGAGCTCAAACTCACAAACCATGAGATCATGACCTGAGCCGAAGTCAGACACTCAACCCGTTGAGCCACCCAGGATCCCAGAGCATAGGACTCTTGGTTTTGGCTCAAGTCATGATTCCAGGGTCATGGGAGTGAGCCCTGCATCGGGCTCCACACTGAACGTGGAGCCTGCTCGAGTCTCTCTCTTTCTCTCTCTCTCTCTGTCTCTGTCTCTGTCTTATCATCTGCCTCTTTCTCTACTTGCATTCTCTCTCTCTCTCTCAAAAAAAATGACACCCCTAACTACTCAGTAAAGGTGGAGGAAAAGGACATGAGTCCAGAATACTAAAAGGAAGCAGTTTTTTCTAGGGATTTTATAGAGAGTGAAAATACAAAACCACATTTTGCCTTTCCCGCACTCAGCCACTGTCCTTCAGTGAGACAAGTCACGTGGGAAGAATGAAAACCATTGTGGCCAAAGTGTCAAGCACCATAAAGCAATAGAAATGTGCAGCTTTCAGTCTTCTGTGAAAACTGAATAGCATCAGTTCTTGAGCAGTGGTACATTAAATAGCAGGAAAGAAACCCAAGGGATTAGGTACTGGTGTGTGTCAGTGCACTGGCAATAAAGGAATGTTCCTTTTAGTATGGAATTCCTGAGTATTGGGGATAATGTGCAGCAACAGAGTATTCAAACAATTTTGGAATAGGAGCTGGAAAAGAGCAGGTGTTAGCAGAGCAGGCAGGAGAAATACCTGAATGAAGCTTCAGACTTGTGATTTTACTGTGGGCAGCAGGTCACAAGGGTAATGAGAACAAGGTAGAGCAATAGGGAAGGGCAAAGCTTCTTTCAGACCACAGCATCCATCCAGAATGAACCAGAGAAGCAGTGTTACAAACACGAAAGTGCTCTACAAATAGTAGCTCTAACTACAAATAAAGAAAGGAACAGTTTCAAGATATGCACAGTATAGTGTAATCTGTTCATAAAACATCAGCCATTGTAGGTTTAGCAGTACAGGGTGATAGTAATCTCTGTAAATACAATTGCGTACAAATAAAGAATGCACAAGTAGAATTCAGATTACAGTCTTTATGCTAATCTACATAGCAGGAATTATAAAATAGAAGAAAACAATTTTTAGCATGTTGTTGCGATGCTGGGGGAACTTCTCTAGGGAAAGTATAGGTTTTCTTTTATTGACAGGGCTTACTAACAGTTAAGACAGTGTTTTGATGTGATTACTCCACATGTATTTAAATTATTTCCTCTCACTGGAAGGACTTAATAACTTTTATTCTAACAGAGGATTTGAATAATATTTCTTTCACAAAAGGGCAATGGAAGAAGGGAATTTATAGCCACTGAATACCTATTATGCACCAGGCATTGTGCCTGTTGCTTTATATACATTATTCTGACCTCCCATTTAAGTCTCCTAACTTAAGAGTGAAAAAGAAACTGAGACAGAGAGAGTCTTCCCAAAGTGACGGGGCTAAAAGTAGTAGAACTGGGATGTTAAGAGGTTGAACAGGCTCCTATAGCCAATAGCCCTTGACTTGTACAACACTGTCCTATGCATGTTCTCCAAAACAGCAGGAAACCCGGGTGGGACTGTTCTTAGCCACTTTCTGTCAGTGATGTTAAGGAGAATATTGGGAGAAGGATGGGGAATCCCTGCTCCTCCAGGAAAGGAAGGATTCAGCAGATCTGCATTTATTTATGCAAACTCACTTGAGCAAGTCAAATACGTTATGCGCTGACAGCCCACACTTTGTTTTTTTATTCTGTGAAGAATTTTGTTCTCTCCAAGATAAGGTTAGCATCTAAGATGTAACAGTGGAGTCACAGATATGTTAATGGTTTCTCTCCTCACTACTGGGGACATCACTGTGGCCCCTATACCTGAAATACTCTATACTTCATATGGTAGACACTCAGTATGTTGATTTGTGTTAAAAAGAAAACAACATCAGTTTTCAACTATTACTGTGCAAGTTTGTGACATGAGGAAGTAATTTTGCCCATCTGATTCTGTGGAAGTCCAGATGATTTTTGAGTCCCTATTTTGTGCCAAGATTGATGCCAGAAACACAAATAGACTAAATCCATATGCTCAAGTGGCTATGCTCTATTTAGTACCAGAAGCAATGGTTTAAATGAATGAAATGCACTGTGAAACCCACCAGAGGGACACACATCCCGTTATATTATGCTTCCACTCTTGCATTTGTTGCTCAGAGTCCTTTTCTTTCCATCTTATCTTGTTTCAAAAACTCTGTTTATCCTTTTTTTTCCCTGATTTTTATTTATTTTTATGAGACAGAGAGAGACAGCACGACCAGGGGAGGGTCAGAGAGAGAGGGAGACACAGAATCTGAAACAGACTCCAGGCTCTGAGCTAGCAGTCAGCACAGAGCCTGACGTGGGGCTCGAACCCACGAACCGAACTGTAAGATCATGACCTGAGCCGAGGCCAGACCCTTAACTGACTGAGCCACCAAGGTGCCCCATACTCTACTTATCCTTAATATCATTTGCAGACATTTGTTTTTATGAGTATTCTAGATGAAGACATTAAAATGTTGAGTCTTCAGGGATAGTATTTCAGAAGAGTAATACTAATGGAAGGGCACATACATTGTTTTCAATAACTACATGATAATGTGAATCAACTTTTATAGTTAGGGGTTCTATTTTGTGCAGCAAAGCTGATTTCTACATTAAAAGAGTTTGTTTTAATTTTATTTTTGTTTAAAGTTTTCAAATAGTAGTATATAAATAGTAGAAAAAATACCTGTGATGTAAATTGCTATTTTACTGTGTAAGGCACAGTAGGTGCTTATGAATATATACGTTGAATGATTTAATGAATGAAAAAGTCATAATAGTCATACTGAACTATATTTTATGAAATGTTAAGAAGTACATATATGAGATATTTCAGATTGTGGTCTTAATAACTTTAGTTGCTACATATTTGAAGGTGAAGGTAAATGCATAGTAACATTTTTGTAAATAAATGTGATTGATGATTCTTTAAGATAAAATAGCAAATAATTAAAATTTTAATTAAGCAAAAGTGACATCAACTTCTAAATTTTGAAATGTACTCTATATAATGGTTTTCTTTATACAGTGGGGTTAAGACTACCGGTGTTAATGGACCAAGGTTAGAGAAAAACAAAGTTGTAATTTTTATAGGTACCATGTTAAAAAAATTTAAGTGGCTAAAAAGGTGCCTGATTTATTTATCCATAGAATGTGCTATGTAAAATCAATATTACTTGACTTTATGTAAAGTCAAGAGGTGTATCAGCAAAATCATGCCAAAGAGGAAATGAAGATATCAATAAACAAAATAAAGAGATCAAAAGCAAACAAATTAGTGTTGACAGATTATGAGGAAAAGGATTACAAAATGACAGAAGAGTAATTAAAGCACCACGAGAGATTCAGAAAATGGGGAGAATTAACAATCAGAGCTGAGAATTCTGACGACATACCTTAAATTCATGTCGAAAATATATGAACAAGGGGACATAAACATTTTCTAGAGTTTGTCTGACTGTAAATTTAGTGACACTTTCACTCTGTATGTAGTCTTCTAAAACTGGATTGGAACGAGGGAGTCATATTTCTTCTGTTGGGATTCCCTAGGTGACTTTATGCACATCATAAGTTCTTCACACAGACACGTATGAGGAAGCATCCAGCAATGGAGATGATGCACACTAGGATGAGGTGGCAGAGGACCAGCCTGAAGGGTCCCAGACATTTGCTTAAAAGGAAAACAGCAGATGAGTCACGGCTGGCTTTAGAAGACTCAGAACAGTAAGAAAGTGAGATCCCACTAACATAAGGGGAAAACTTTCCAAATATTCATGCATGAAAAATGTAAACTAGGAATTTCCCTGCAGCAAATATATAAATCCAATGAATAAAAAGTAGTTCAGTCTTGCCGTAATGAGGCCCTGAGCCAGTATTAATAGTCCTATTTGACAAGAAAAATGTTGATGCTTAAGGTTTAGTTTTACTTTTTTACCTATCAGATCTTTGGTTTTGAAAATAAATTTGTCAAAATCATTCACTACCTCCCTCTAGGGACTCAGTTAATATATTTGCCAAGTTGCTGCACTTCTTTCATATCCACTGTCTGTGAATAATGATGCTTCTTTAATCACTTATTAGAGCTGCAAGGATTCTAGATTATCACCTCTACAATTCTTTAAATTGCCTCAGGAATAAAAATAAAGACCTTTCAGAGTGTTCTTTTAATATCTAACAGATATTACACACTGAAATCAATTCAGGTGGGGATAAGAGAGAAAACATTCAATAGGAATTCAATTTGTAAATGAAACCAACAAATTATAAGTTATACATAATTGAGAGTGATTGCTAAGAATATGTTAATACATTCTCTATAGATCCCTCTGATTACTTTCTTGTGCTGCTAAATGAACAGACTATATTTTAAATGAATGATTAAGGAAGGAAATCAAAACTGGTGCAAGACTTTTGTGACAATCAATTATTTTGCATATTTGACCAAAAGAAAGCTATACTGAATGAAACCTGCAATGTGGATTTTCTTATATTCTTATCTTAGTGGCTAAGTAGAGAGTGAAAAACAGCATGAGGCTTAATTTATTGAAACTGGGTTTTTTAGTCATTTGTTAGCACTTAGAGCCTCAATTTTCCACCCTTAAAAAATTATAACTATGGAGTAGGTGGTGTGGTATGGTTTAAAAACAAAAGCACTAATGAGGGTTTCAGGAGATTAAGATGCCAATCCCAAATATGGCACTTGTTAGCTGGGCATGGCACTGCCTCTCTGGACCTCCCTTTACTCATGTAAAGAACATGGAGGTAGATCATACTGTCTCCGGGGTCCTCTTTATCTCTGAAATTCTATGGATATGGGCTGTACTAAGTCACAGATTATTTTGTAAGATTGAAAAGAAATATGCATTTGTGGGTATGTGCTAGAACTAGAATTAAGTTGCTGTAAAACACAATGAATTATTTGTCATAACCACTCTGATGACTACTGTGCTTGAAGATCTTCCTCTTCAAGAGGTATGGTAGGTGTGTGTGTGTGTGTGTGTGTGTGTGTGTGTGTGTGTGGTTGTTGCTGTGGATGTTGATTTTCACTGGTGTATAGTGTTTCCAGAAATCAGTCATTTGTTATGATAGCAAAGATTTTTACTGTATCTATTTGCCACCATTTTTATGTAAAAATTGTTTAATATTTTCTTTAAATTGTTTCACATTATCTCAAATGAAGTTAGCAATAATATCCATAAACTGGATTTCATATACTGATTTTATTTTTTCTAATGTATTTTGAAATAAATCCATAAGCTATTCCTTCACATGTTAAAGTAATCTCTCAATATTTTTGAAAATTGGTCCAGCATGTTATTGAAAAATGGTGAGTGTAGAGAGGTTACATGTTGGATGGTAAAAATGATTATCAAATGTTTTAAGATGTTCAAATTCAAATAGCACTCTTTAAATCAGAAATATAGCATTCTGTAGAAAAGCAGATGTGTATCAAAATCATGTAGGCATACAAAGACTGGAAAAATAGGTCACTTCATCTCTACTTGTCAAGCTCTTGGCCTTCTTTTAAACCTAAAGCATACTTGTGCACAATGAAAAGAATATTAAGTAATATTAAGATTATAAACAAGATTGGGGTACGTGGGTGGCTCAGTGGATTAAGCATCTGACTTCAGTTCAGGTCATGATCTCACAGTTTGTGAGTTCGAGCCCCGCACTGAGCTCTGTGCTGACACCTCAGGGCCTGGAGCCTGCTTCAGATTCTGTGTCTTCCTCTCTTTCTGCCTCTCACCTACTAACACTCTGTCTCTCTCTCTCTCAAAAATGAATAAACATTTAAAAAATTAAAAGATTATAAACAGGAATAATTATGC
>NC_043705.1:60264302-60303505 GCF_006229205.1 Suricata suricatta | reverse complement strand
TAAAAAGTCTTCCAAGCTCAAGATGTGGAAGAAGGGGACAGGATGGCAGGAAGGTCCACTGGAGACCTTTTAGTGTCTACTGATATGTCTCTTGAGATTCCTAACCCCAGATCTGGGAAAATTGCCAACCATCACACTAATTTTGTGGCCCACATTCAGAATAGAATTAAGGCTTTAAACACCTTCAAATTTGTGTATCTTTTGGATTAGTTATGCTGTTAGGCAGATCATCCTTTACCATCCTTCCCAGGTGACAAGAACTCAGATGTTCTGTACTTGTTGGAACCAACATTGTAAACTGCTTTTGTTAAAGAGGAACAGAAATCATATGTATTTTTGCTTACAATATTATAACAAAATTTGCTTACAATATTGCTTACATATTGCTCATAATAATGTAAGTTAATTTGGAAATAGTCTTGGCCAAATGCCACTGACCATAATGAAGATAATATACTATTAGTAGTATACAAAATTGGTATATTTTTGGAAGACTATTAGGCATTATAAATAAATTTTTGAAGTATATACCCAATTCTAAGGTTTTATTTCCAGTAGAAGTAAAAGTTCACAGATACATTGATACAATAGTGATCAATTCATAATTCTTTGTAACAGGAAAAAATTTGCCATTTCTGTCAATTTGTGTAAAGCAAATATCAAAGAGAGTATAAGTTTCAGAAAGAATAAAAAAGAGCTAACAGAGGGTACTTCTAGGGTTCAAGAATGAAAATCAAAGAAGGTGGGTATTTTAAATCCATGTAATGATTTTCTAACTTAAAAAAAGATACAGCTTTATTTCTCTTATAGTTAAAAAATATGAGATTAAAATGAGTAGAGCTAAAGAGAGAAGAAGTTTTGTGGGATGTATTAAAATTAGAATGATTATAGCTTAAGGAAGGGAGTAGAGACAACTGTCTGCATTTCGCTTTGCTACTATATTATTTGAATTGTTTACAATGAACAAACACTTTTTACTTTTTACTTTTATTTTTTTCCAGCCTTATGGAGATATAACTGACATATAAAATTGAGCACATTTAAGCTGTATGGCATGTCGATTTGATACATTTATATATTGCAGAATGATACCACCATAGCTGTAGTTAACCATCATGTCATGTAATTACTTTTTTTTGTGGTGAAAACATTTAAAATTTGTTTTCTTAGCAACTTTGAGGTATTATTATTATTAACAGTGATCACAGTGCTATACATTAGATACTCAGAATTTATTTATCTCTTAATGGCTTGCACTCATTGACAAACATCTCCTCAGGTCTTCCACCCCCTACCCCCAACCCCTAGCCATTGGTAACCACCATTCTAGACTGTATTTCTATGCATTCAGCTCTTTAAGATTCCACATATTAAGTGATGAAGTACAGTATTTGTCTTTCTCCA
Source organism: Suricata suricatta (assembly GCF_006229205.1). NCBI lineage: Eukaryota > Metazoa > Chordata > Mammalia > Carnivora > Herpestidae > Suricata > Suricata suricatta. The sequence goes on along the minus strand of NC_043705.1, from coordinate 60,302,101 downwards.
TCTGACTTATTCCACTTAGCATAGTGCCCTCAGGGTACATTCATGTTGTTGTGAAAAGCAGAATATTCTTTTCATGGTTGAATAAGACTCTTTTATATAATACACCACATATTCTTTATCCATTGACAGACATTTGGGTTGTTCCCATGTCTTGGATATTGTGAATAATGCCGCAGTAACATAGGAGTGCAGATCTCTCTTTGAGATCCTGTTTTATTTCCTTTGGATATATACCCAGAAGTAGAATTGGTGCATCATATGGTAGTTCAATTTTTGATTTTTTGAAGAATCTCCATACTGTTTTCTGTAGTAGCTGGAACACTATTCCCACCAACATTATAGAAGGTTACCCTTTTTTCCACATCCTCACCAGCACATGTCATAGTTTGTCTTTTGGCAATAGCCATTCTAACAGGTGTGAAGTGATATCTCATTTTGGTTTTGTTGAATTTCCCTGATTATAAGAAATATTGAGCATCTTTATATGTATCTGTTGACCATTTGTATGTCTTCTTTGGGAAAATGTCTAATCAGATCTTCTACCTTCTTTTTTAAAGTTTATTTATTTTGAGAGAGAGAGTGAGAGCACATGTGCATGTGCATTCATGGGAGAGGAGCAGAGAATGCGAGGGAGAGAGAGAGAATCCCAAGCAGGCTCCCCGCTTTCAGTGCAGAGTCTGACATGGCTTGATCTCATGAACCATGAGATCATGACCTGAGCCTAGATCAAGAGTTGGACACCTAACTGACCAAACTACCTAGGTATTCCAGATCTTCTACCTATTTGTAATCAGATTATATTTCTCCTATTAAATTATATTAGTTCTTTATACATTTTTGATGTTAACCTTTTATCAGATATATGATTTACAAATATTCTTCTATAGGTTGCCTTTTCATTTTGTTCATGGTTTCCTTTCCTATACAGAAGCTTTTAATTTGATGTGGTCCTACTTGTTTATTTTTGCTTTTTTGCCTTTGCTTTTGGTATAAATTCCAAAAAAAACATTGCCAGGACTGATGCCAAGAGCTTACCCCTTATGTTTTCTCCTAGGAATTTTATGGCTTCAGATCTTACACTCAAGGCTTTAATTTATTTTGAGTTGATTTTTGTGTATGTTATAATAGTTCAGCTTATCTTTTGCATGTGTTATCCAGTTTCCTCAACTATAGGCAATTAACTTTTTTTTTAGAAATAAAAGTGCTTGGATAATAATAAAACATGCTCAGTAAAATGGGTTTTGTCATTATTATTATCTTAAACCCTAAGAGGGAAAAACAAAAAAACAAAAAACAAAACCTTTGGGTTCAGAATAGCTTTGTGTGGAATACAGACCACATTATTAGAATGATAGTGATATCCAGTTCTGAATTGCTCACCATGTTATTTTAAATCTGTATGCTCTTACACTAAAGTTTGTAGTGAGTCATTTTATTCTTTTATAGAAGTTAGTTATAATCTTATCTTTGTAAGCACAACATGGATTCAAAGAGGAATGATGTTACACAGAGAAAATGCACACTTTGCTCTGTTGCTTAAAGTATCCTTTACAACTGAAAAGAATCCATAAGGCACTTAGTCCAGAAGTCATTTCCTACTCCTAAAGCTCTGTTTTAGTGCTTCATTGATATATAGCTCCCTTTCAATGGGAGGGACAGTGAACTCTTTCTAGCCAAATTATTACTGAGATGTTCTACCTTAGGCTTCCAAAAGCTGTTTCTGTCACAGGTATTTTGTTATATTTCTGTTATTTTTCACCATTGAAATTTTTTATAAGAGAACATATACTATGTAAGTTCATTTTAATATATGTATGAAACTCTTTCTCTATGTATGTATTGAGTCTAGTCTGGATCAGATCTTGTTCTAGGATTTGGTATCCTTCTCTCAAGCAATGATATATATACTGTGGTCATCTACATAATTTTCCAAATAAGATTGAGAGTAATAGATGAATTTATTTTATAATACCTCAGGCTCTAGAGACTTATCTAATTAAAAATAATTTATATGCTAGGGAAAAATATATCATCAAGGAATTAATATAGCAACATAGCATGTTTTTGCATTGTGGTCTATTTGGCCTGATATCAAAGTCCTGCCATTGCTTTACAGCTGTGGTCAACATTGTCCACCTGGGGGAGAAAGTTCATTCTAAGGGATATAGCTATGTTAACTCAGACTAGAATCCAGAATTGTTCCCTTTCAAACAAAAGGAGGATCAGAAATGCAGGTGATGAGTGGATTCTACCAAAGGGCTGAAGTTGTCTGAAGGATTAAAGGTGGGCAATGCACAACACTACTAAATAATTGGCCCCCAGTCAGAGAATGAAAAGAACTTGAAGATGATAAAGAGCTTGAAGAGTAATCGGGGCAAGGTAAACTATCCAAACACACATAGTTTCTTGTTTCTGAAGCTAAGCTGCCTATGTGTAAATCTCCCTTTGCCAAAGTTTTTCTATGCCTTTTGGTAAATTCTGCAACTTTAGTCCCTTTCCATTCTTTCATATGTAAAATGAGTCTTATTATTAATATCAGCAAAGTATTTGATAGGAGTATTTTAGGGATTAAATGAGATTAATACTCATAAAGCACTTAGTATAATATTTGGCACATAGTTAAGACACAAAAATATTAACTAATATTACTACAAAATAGTAAAGTGTTCTAATAGGTCAGCCAAGTGATGGAGTAGAAGAATCCTAGAGTATATGAAATGTGGAAATTTGAGTAAGCAGATAATTTGTATCAGAAAATTTTTTTCAGGAACAGGGTGCATGATTTCTATGGATCTATCCATAGAATGGATATGGATATGGATAGTGAGGCCACTAGACAGGACGGTCAAAAGGGAGCTACATGGGGAATGTGGGCAGAGTGTTTCCCAACCGTGTAGTTTGAAGCTCTTTATCCAAGATTATTCTTTTTAAAAATATTTTTAATGTTTATTTATTTGAGACAGAAAGAGAGGAGGGAGGGAGGGAGGGAGGGAGAGAGAGAGAGAGAGAGAGAGAGAGGGAAAATCTGAAGCAGGCTCTAAATTCAAAACTGTCAGAACAGAGCCCCACATGGCTTGAACTAATGAACTGAGAGATCATGACCTGAGCCAAACTCAGATGCCTTAACCAACTGAGCTACCCAGGTGCCCCTATCGAAGACTATTCTAAACTGTACTTTTACAACTCAGTTTTGAGAGTCACTAACAAAATCGCATAGACAATAATTAAACCAATGAGAAAAGGGAAAGACAAAGAAGGTCAGAGCTTCACTAATAGCAGTGATAAACTAATGCTGGGTTCTGAGCATTAGGCTAGATCTGCATAAAGTCTTCACTTTCAGGTCAGGGCTGATTCAGGGACTGGGAAGAAACTTGTGTGTTTCAAATGATCACAAAAACAAGGACAGGAGGTATACAGAGATTGAATACCAGGTAATGACTCACAGTGCGTGACCCAATGCAAAATTGGGAATATTGATAGAATAAAGGCAATGCTTTTTGTTTTGTTCATGTGTTCAAGTTCTCTCATTTGTCCATTTCTGTGCCTAATAGTTTCCTTTTAGTAGGTCACATTTCTATTTGGTAGACTGGAAGAGTAACATAGTCCAGCTTCCTAAGTATTTCCCTGGTCTTTTCAGTATAAAAGCACTAATATTCTGAATGGAGTTCCATTAAGGCAGCTGGAACACCTAAAGAAAGGGCACTTTGCTTCCCTCTTTACAATCAGTCTGTTCCCTATAAAGATGCAAATTGGAGTGCTAATAGCAATAACTGGATACCTGTTGAAAACTAAGAAGATACCAAGAACACCCATAATTTCTGATTTCCACTGAGTTCATTGTTCAGCTGCCTTTCCTTATCAGGAACGGCCTTGTATTAGAAAAACACAATGGCCATATAGTCATTAAATCTGAATAAAATATTCCATGTTTGTTAAAATAATTACAGAACTAATATGTTCTCATGTTGATTAGTAAGCATGTCTACTGACAGTGGCCTATCCAAGTCACTTATGTTTCTGCTCCCTAAGACTGTTGGCTGTGAATACAAAGACTTAAATTCTGAAAATGTATACATTATATGGAATTAGAGCATTCAGCTCTAAAAGGGAGAGTGTTACTTTCTTGTGAAAATATCACTATAAAAGGTAAATATGAAATCATTCACTTTACACAAAAATTAAACAAGATCTAAATCTGACTTTTAAAATATGGAAGAGTTAGGGACAGGGAGTGAGGCAAATCATGAGAGACTCTGGAATACTGAAAACAAACTGAGAGCTGAAGAGGGAGGGGGCAAGGGGCAGGGGGATGATGGGGAGAGGGGCCCTTGTGGGGAAGAGCACTGGGTGTTATATGGAAACCAACTTGGTAAGAAACTATTTAATTAATAAAAAAAGAATACCACAAAAACTTGACTTCCATTCCATAAATTAAATAAGTATCTATTGGTTATTTTTACTAGAAGAAGACTAGTTTAATCTTCATGAGTTTATTTTTTTACTCCAGCCTCCAAATGCATAAACATATGTAGTCAGGTTTATTGTGCAGTTTATAAACACATTATGTAATGACATGATTGACTACTTTAAACATCTGGCAATAAATAGTTGGGCCTGCACTTAAAACAGTAATAAGTCTTCCTTCAGCATTTCCCTGCTATCGTTTGAAACTATCATTCTCCTGCTGTCTTACATTGTGACTGTTTCGAACAGGATTCTAAATAAAACACAAAATTAGACTTAAAAATGTTTTTTATGTCATTTTACTGTAATATATCTTTTCTGCCTGAAAAATTGATAAAATGGGTTATCTGGTGATTAATAAATGCCCTGTTTTTTTCTTTGGGTCCTATGCTTAATAAGTGATTGAGTTTGCCAACTTGTTTTCAACTGGTTTTCCTTGGAGGCTATTTTCATATTGTGGCTGAGCAGCTTTACATTAAGAAGAGGTAGGGGGTGCCTGGGTGGCTCAGTCAGTTAAGAGTCTGACTTTGGCTCAGGTCATGATCTCAGGGTTCCTGGGGTCTAGCCCCACGTCAGGCTCTGTGCTTTCTGGTCTCTCTCTCTCTGACCCTCCCCACTCATGCTTTGTCTCTCTCTGTCTCAAAAATAAATAAAAAACATTAAAAAAATAAAAAAAAAAAACCCCATAGAGGTAGAACTGACAATTTAAGATCTAAATAAGAAGGCAATGTGAAACTTCCACAGTTGGACATGGCACTAAATGTGATTCTCTTTGTATCATCTGATTGTTTTTATAGTTGGTGTGAATTTGTGTTCCTGACAAGGATTGATGGGCTAAGTGTTACCGTCATGATGTACTGCATTATTTATATACAGCAGCCAAATTCTGTCTTTTAGTTTGTCCTTTGCTCTCAACAGAGCAACTGAAGTATTCTCTGAAAGAACAATTCACAGGGTTTATGATTTTTGCATAATTAGAAATATAATCTTAGAGCATAAAATTCAATAAGCTATCATATGCGTTTTTCAAAAATTCAAAATCAGCCAGGTGTCACTCCTTTGGCTCTGTTGGCCATCATTACACCTATGTGACAAAACAACAAACCCAGATTGGTCCTCTACCTGTAGTGTACATCCAGGTATTGACCTCGAAGCTGATACCTCATTGGGAACTTGTTGCTGCAATCAATTTTTGTTTTCAAACTCAACTGAGCCCTCAGTGTTTTCTGCCAATCTTTTTTTCTGAGGCCCATCAGTCATATTTTTTCATACTCACTACCCTTCTGAGTAATCCTTCTCTACTGTATCTTTAACCTCTTCTTTATAGTAGCCACTTCTCATTAGCACCAATACACTGTTAGATTTCTGCCATTTTAAATACATTTCCAACCCATGTCTCCCACCTGATTTTTATTTGGATATCGTTGACTTATGGCAGGTACTGATCTTTGGCACAGGGGAGATAATTCGGTAAGTTAAAATGATTATGACCTTAGAGAGTTTGCATTGAAGAGTGTTTGCAAGTTCATATGGCTTCTAGACTGTTTCCAAACACTCTTCTCAGAATTTTTGTTTAAATCTCCATGATTTAAAAAATCACCTCTGTGTTAATTTGTCTCTAGCCCAAACCTTTCTCCCCAGGTTGAAATGCATAAAACCAAATTCTCATTGAATCTCTCCAACTGCATATCTGTTGGCATGCATTTCCAAAATGGAATCCATCATCCCCTTTCACCTCCATCCCCAAACTTGCTCCTTACACCATGTTTTCCATCAAAATGAAAGGCAGAATATTTTGTTCAATTTTGATATGTGAGTTTAATTTTTAGTTGTCTTTCCTTTTCACCATCAGATCCATAAATTTGTCTCTCACTGTATCTTTTGGGACTCACTTTTCTCCATGTCTCTGGTTGATATTCTAATCCATGTCTGTGTGCCAGAATAGCATCTTCCACTTCCTAACTGGTCTGTGACCCTTATATTTGCCTCCTTTTAATCCATTCTCCACACTACAGGTAAGGTGAATTACCTAACATCCGAATCTTGTCAGCCTGGTTAATACCCTTAAATGGCCGCCCTTTCTGTTCAGAAATGCCCAGACTCCTTATGAGTGTCTTCAAGACCCTGGGTATCCTGGCCACATTGTATTTTTAATCCTCGCCTCTTGCCATTTCTGCTCACTTTTCTCTGTAGTCCAAGTGAGTTTCTTCCTATTTCTTGAACATATGCTATGGCTCTACTGCCTGCACATGCACATACTTTTCCCTCTGCCTCCAATCTCTTGTCCCACCTCATTGCCTAGCTGGTTTCCACTCATTCTCTCATCTGAATTGAAGATCACTTGCTTTCAGCAAGGCTTCCTAAATCACAGTTTTGAGTTTGGTGCTCTGCCCCGCCCCATGCTCCTTTTCACACAGTTTTTGTAGACATAACATGCAGTAGTAACTACCTGTCAACTTATGTGTGTCTTTCCTTAAACTCTAGAGAACAAGTAATTGTCTACCAGAGGTCCTATAGTGTGTGCAGCAATTATCACTTTTAATGAAGCATAAATGGGCTTCAGTAAATATTGACATGACTAGATGGATATTCTTCACAGGTAGAAATAATATAGTCAACAATACTTGAGAATTCTATATGGTTGAATTTTCTGGTTATTTTTAAAGTTTCAGCTAATTTGATAGGAATTCAATATGTTAGTGTTAAGTAGTATCCATTCTAATTTCCCTAACATACTGTGTAACTTTATTTTACAATTACCAATTCTGGATTCCTGTAAATAATTTTTTCGTAACTCAGAGTATAGTAAGAAAGATAGTCAAGTATTTTTCTTCATTTGCTTTCCTCTCAATTGAAAGCAAAAAAGTATGACGTGTCTTACTTCCATCTTTCCTTCTTCCCCTTCTTTCTTTCCTTCCTCACTTTATGTTATTTCTTTGCTCTTCTTTAATAAGCTGACATCTTTGGATAAGATTTTAAAAATGTGGAGAACTGGGTCCCACTATCAGGCTTTCTGATTTAATTGGACTGGGCATCAGGAATTTGAAAAGCTCCCCTGTGATGGTAATATACAACAAATTTTGAGAACCACTGGGTTAGATCATTTCTGATATCCCTTTCAATTCTAAAAACTCTAGATTTTGTTATTTTAAGGGACTCTCCAGAGTATTTTAAAATACAAAATATGCCCAAAGACTTTCTTCAAAATGTAGAGACTGAAATAGTTTTGTCTTTTCATGCAGTTAGCCTTGATTGAAGCTGTGTGTTAAAGGATGCAAAATTCACATTGTCAATACTCAACAATTTTTGCTAATTTTCTTATAATTGTCTTCAGTACTCCCTTAGCATTTAAAACCTTATCTAAAAAAGAAAAGCATCTCTAGATATAGTGCGATAAACCACTGGCTAACAGCTGAGAGATAATCTGGTTTAAGTTGGCTGTAGCGTGGCTCTGAGTCTAAGAAGTTTTTTTGCTTAGTCATTAGATTTGTGTCTCCTATAGCTAAGTACAGTCATTTTGAGGCCCCATGGACACTGGGGTATAGAATTAGATGGTCTTTTATTGCAAGTATGTTCAGTGATTTCCCAATAAAATGGCCAATCCTATCAATGTAGATAAACTTCTTCTTATTGGCATTCTTAATTTAATTCTTTCTCTCTTCCTCCTGATTGCAGTAATAGTCTGAAATATCAACTAGACTTTATTTTTTAAAGCACATATGAAGCTAACAATCAGATCAAACCTTTTTAACCAGGTTTTCTTGAAATTTGAACTGCCACACTAATAAGCTTTAGTTTATGAAAGAAGCCTTTAAAATAAAAATCTGTGCATCAAACTTCTTAGAACCTACAGCAATGAAATTTCAATATTCAACACCGCAGGTCTCTCAGGAGGCCCCAAAGTAAATTGAGAGACCTATTGTTGATTCAAAAGTGACATCTATTTTGTTGTGTAAAATTTCACTGGCAGTAAGTGATAAGGGGGCTAAAATTTTCCGTGAGTAATTTTTTACCAGGTAGAGTATGCAAATTCCTATGAACTTTATCTCATTTTAACTAGTGTTATTGCTCACTTGTGTACTATGCTTGGCTCATTTTTCCAAGTACTCTGTTTACAGATTGGTTAAAATTCTAATTTGTGCAGTTGAAAACAAATCTTTTATTTTCTTTCAGTTTGTAAATGAAATGATAGGAGTATAGCTACCAAGTTCAGTGGGAGAACAATAAACTGAAGATGAGGTTACAGTACACAGATCAGTATTGTCATAGTTGTGAAACATGAGTTTAAACATGAGTTTCTCACCTATAAATATGTTGAATAATATTGTTCACATTTAGTGTGGGGAGATAGTGAAGAAATTAAATAATATTTTATATTGGTGAGGTAACTTGATTGAGTGATATGTTACCATTTTATTTTGTTTTTATTTTTACATCTGTATACAATTGTTTTACAGAAATGAAGAGAGAGCAGGGTAGCATCTAGCACTGCTAAAGGAACAGAGAAAATGGAGAGGCATGCATTCCTACAAATGAATTATTGCTACATTTACATTGCCACATATATACATGAATACATTAGTAGTACTATGTAGATATGTTAATATGTAAAAGAGATCAATATACAAATATTTAAGAAGGCTAGCATGTAAATACAATAATATATTTTCAGTAGATGTTTGATAAATATTAAGAATAAGCTTAGCAGAAATGCCCTTGATTATCATGAAGACAGACAGTCAAATGTGGAGCTTTAAAGTATAAATTGTCTTGGAGAGGTGGTGGTGATGGTGGAGGGCACTTAAGGGGAAGAGCACTGGGTGTTGTATGGAAAACAATTTGACAATAAAATATTATGGAGAAAAAAAAGTTTAAAAAAAAGAAAAAAATAAAGTATAAATTGTTTCCTACTAAAATTGTATTGCTGACGAAAACCGTTTAGTGACATTTTGTACCATGTCCCAAATGCATTGGCCTCCTTTCCCTTTCTTTCTTTTTTTTTAAAAAAAGGCTTAACCGACTGAGCCACCCAGGCGCCCCTCCTTTCCCTTTCTTGAGATCATCATTACTCTCGTGCCTTTCAGTAGGTCAGACATATGCTACTCCCAGCCTAAAGGACTCTTCCTTAGGTTTTAACATGACTGGCATGTGTTCATCTTTCAGTTTTTAGCTCAAGTGACACCTCCTTTGAGAAGCCTTTTTTGACTGTTTATCTTAAGTAACCAGTTCTTTTTACTGCCCTTTTCGCCTGTTCTTCTCCTGTACCTCCTTCCCTATGGTTTTTATTACAGTGACCAATATCTTGCTTTCTTACTTGTAAATTTTTCATTATGCATTCCCTTCACCATAATACAAACTCTGAGAGTACCGGCACCTTATGTGTCTTCATCTAGACTGTATTCCCAGCCTCTACAGTGTTTCCTGGAATATCAATACATGATGAATGGATGAGTGATTCTCTGATCTGTGAACTGGAGAGGGGCACTAGCATATAAAGAAAACCGAATGCATAAATCATCTGAGAGTTAAAACATGGATGAGAATAATTAGCTGTTCTGTCTACCTGATTCCCAGAGTACAGCCAACATAGAATTTTCTCCCTTACTTGGCATCAGAAGTTGCATAGTTATATATTGAGATCACAGAAACACACACACACACAGACACAATCACATCACAGTCATAAAGGCAGAGATAGATACTAGGCTTTGAGGGTTTTTATTTTTTTTGCATCATCTTCATCTTCTGCAGTGCTACATGATACATTATAGATGTCTATACACTTTGCTATCTAGGCTAAACAACCATGGGTTGCAATTTAATAATGAACCATAATAAGGCAAATAACCTTGAACAGGTGACTGGCAACATGTGGTGGGCCAGCGAGGAGAACGAGGTTGACAGTGGACTCAGACAGGATGGTCCCAGTCCAAGCAGAACTCTGGAGAGCAGGAGAAAGACCAGCCAAACAGAAAGTTAAATTTAGCCTGCAATGATTTCTTGCCCCTGGGAAAAATAATTGCTTCATCCTATTGCCAAAAGGCAAATCGGCATCAGCTTAATTTGCCTGAGTCTGCCATAAACTGCAGATGGAATCATAAAACATAGTTAGATTCAAATTAAACACATCTGTCCTAATCTAAAGCAGGTGAGGCCAGCCAGCCAAGAAGCATCAAGGTACAACACTGCACACAGATTACAATATGCAGAGGTATATTTTAGGAGCCTGCTGACAGTGGAATAAAGAACCATAAAATTGTGTATTGCCCTATTTTCCTATACTGAGCCTTCCTTCTTATACTGGTTGCCATCTTAGTTTTTAAAAAAACTCTACCAACACATCCATTGAGAAATAAACAGACAAAAAGCAGTGATTTGAAGGCCAGGAATCTCTTGCATTTTAATCAGGATTCTTACCTGAGCTGATGCTTTCTCAGGTTAATTGAAATGATGTGGACTCAGAAGTCCCTACAGTGCATTTTAATTGGACTTGAAATTTAAGCTTGAGGATTTGTTTCTACTTAAGGCATCTGTACAACCCATTGAGATAATGGGTAAGTAGAGAAAACAGCAGGCTCAGATATGACCAGATACTTGACTAACGTAACTGCGTAGCCAATCCTAACTAAACTAGAACTTATATGAGAAAGGGGGCTGTGGCACCCATGGAAGCACACTGCTCCAATGTCTCTTCAAGAAAAGAAGCTGTCCAGTTTCAAGGATTGTAGTTAACCTCCATCAGTCCTCTAAAGCACTCCCAGGATCTCACTGGAGCTTTAGAGCCGCCCTCTGCCTGGGCCACCTCCAGCTGGTGATTGGACATGGCAAGGGCACCCGTGCCTGGTCATTCCTGCCCTTGGAGGATTCCGCTAAAGAGTAATCTTTGCTTCCTACTGAGCTGGCTAAGACTTCATGAAGTCTGTATTACAGACTGAGTCTCCCTCCCTGAATTCTCCTTCAGTCTGGGTGCCCCCTCCCCCCCATTTCCTTTCACAGGTGTCAGATCTGCCTCACAGGATGAAGGCTTTCCCTGCCCATTTCTGCTTCCTCCTCAGTTATCTTTCATGGGCATTAATTCTTCATAAACTTGTTACACTCTTAATGTTGTCTTAGCATTTACTTCATGGAGAACCCATCTGACACAGGGGTGCATTTAGTAATTAGAGGTGGAGAAACAGATTTAAAGCACAATCTACAATAACCCTAATTATGTGTAATGGGCTTCTGCTGTCTACCCTTTACTTTATCCAAGACCAAAATTTTGTTTCCTGTTGACATAGTCCATCTAACATGGGTCCATGTAGGGACCTTTATTAATCCCAGACACACCTTGACATAAGAGACACTGAGTGAATAAACTAAAGTGGAAAGGGTCTGGCCTGGAACTAATTTCCCTTTTTATTTTAAAAAGTTTATTTATCAGAGAGACAGAGAGGGAGAGAGAATGAAAGTACAAGTGCGGGAGAGGTAGAGAGAATACCAAGCAGGCTTCAGTGCTATCAATGCAGAGCCTGATGTGGGACTCTTACTCAAAGAGTGAGATCATGATGTCATCCAAAACTAAGAGTCAGATGCTTAACAGACTGAGCCACCCAGGTGATCCTTCCCTGTTTCTTCTTTTTTTTTTTTTCTTTCAAGGACTCTTCATTATTTTTCCTTACTTACTTGTTGGTATAGCCAAGGACCTCTCCTTTTCTCTCTCTTCCTCTGCTTTCCCTTTAAAGACTCACTGAAATACAGTTTTCACATCCACACTTAACAATCCTTGTTGTAGCAAAGTCTCTCCATTTCCACATCTGCTTGTTCAGTAGCTTTATAGGGCACTTTCATTTTGGGTGTCCTACGAACTTCTCAAATGCAACAATTCCTATAAACTTAATCTATTATACTTCCTTTATTCTATTATTCACCTCCTGAGAGGTGACCACTCAGTCATACAGACAGAAGGTCTAGAAATCAACCTAGATATCCTGCTCTCTCTCAATCCTTACGTCAATTTAGTCACATTCTTGTGTTGATTCTACCTCATACATTTTGGTCAAATTTATTACCAATTTACTACCTTTCATAAAGACACTGAGTAAATATCAATAAGGTGGAAAATATAACATGAATTTTCACAAGTGTAATTTATTAGATTTAAGTAGACATAAGCAACAAAGAACAAAATGTACAAGGACAAGAGAGAATAAACAGGTCAGCTAAACAACAGCTAGTGTCTGTAAGATCTAGTGAGAGATGAACACATCATCCTGTCTTATTTTGACCAAAGAAGCATCATATGACTGGCAAACACACCTGGTCAAATGGTAGAAAACCGATTAGATTAAGTATTATCTTCTAGAAAGGGTAGCACAAGTGCCAAGAAAATTTTCTTAGGAAACCAAGACTTCCCATCATGATGGGATAATCTAAGGGACTAGACATTCCAGCCTCATGAGGCCCTCAGTTTATCAGGGCTGTAAGCTCATATCAGTTAATAGCCTATGCAGGGACTTGGTTATAGTAGTGAGAGCGATAAGAATGAAAGGTACATGATATTGGATAAGTGTATCAGTGTAGTCTGTATGCCTGAGAACCTCTGGGATGTCACTCATGCCTTGCCTTTCTCCTGCAGACATTGCTTCCGTCAGTACAAATAAATCAATATAAACATCTACAGTGTGCCTTGATCTGTTGACATTGCTGCACCAACAGATCCTGGTCTAGGGAATATAGAACTCCTCTTTTTGTAGTACTGACAATACACAGAATTATGACTGACATCTCACCAAAAAATTGTTTGGGTGTTAATCCTCATATTCATGTAATGTACAACGTTAGAAGATGACAGTGTTGTCAGTCTGACTGTACAGAGCTGTGTTGCTTTGCTCATGTCTAGGGATGATCTCACTTTTCAACTGGTGATTGCCTCTTTCTAGAAAATCTCATCAATAATGTCTTTGTTTCTAGATTAGTTATCTGGGGGGGAGGAATTGTAGTGATTTGTGGGGACTTTCATTTCCTGTTTTGTTATCTAGTATTTATTAACTGAATTGGGATTAAATCATGCTTCCATTGCTTTCTCTGTTAATAGCTATCTCTGAAGAGGGTTAAGAAAAATCAGTTTTTGCTGGGACTATTTCAAGAGTTTAATGCTTAGTCCTTTTGCCCCTAACCATGACTCTTTCGTTTGATCCAATACAATACTGCCTGAGTCATCATTTCAAAACACACATGTCTTCATATACTTTCCCATGTACAATGTCCTTTTCTGGTTTTCCAGTGCTTAAAGAGAATCTTAAAATTTTTTGCCACAACACATAGGCCTTTATTTATATGGCCATGCTACTTTCTGAGCTCCATTCTCTATATCTCATACACATGTATACTGTAGTTATAGTGGCCTGCTTGAAGTCTCTGGAATAAGCCATGATCTTTTTCCTTTGTATAGGCTGTTCCTTTTGCCTAGAATGCTTAGCAGTTACCCCCTCCTCTGCTGTATCACCTTGCAGCACTGAATCCTTACTAATACATATATATACATTCTCAGCCATTCCTAAATAGTCTGTAGTCTAGCCATACTAAATTCTATGGTATTCCCAAAACATAGTCACTTATTTCATGATTCTCGTTTCCAGTATTTTTATCTATCACCTTAATATAGCTAATGACTTGTTTTATAAATGGGACCAAAATCTTAACCTCCATTTTTATTTTTCTAAAGTATAAGAATGGTTAGTCTACAAAGGTTGGAAATAATTCATGGGAACGCTCCTATAAGGGAATAAAGTTCCCAAGAAACACAGAGTAATAGGAAGTTGGGACACAGATGCTTTTGTAAACTTTAAAAAACCTCCTTCTCTTAATCCAGGAGATGGCACTTTCCCCTTTCAAGCTCCATTTAACTCTATGTTTTTTTTTTTTCCTGAATCTGATTTACATACTCTCTGTATAATAAAACCACACTCTTGACTGTGTTTGAAGCCTGCTTTTCACTCCAGACTTAATCAAGGCTACATTGGGCGTGTCAGGCTGTTCAGAGATAATACCCTAAGACTTCTGGAAGCCCTTTTATTGAAACTGAGGGCATGTCAGACTGTACCTGAATTATGTGAAAAGTTTTCACAAAGGCCTTCTAGCCACATCCCTAATTTGATATTTATGTTGAGAGCATGTCTTTCTGACAAAGCTCCAGGTTTAATCTTTCACTGGTTTGGGCATTGAGATGGTTTTGGTGTTATTTGTTAGTTGGTTGGTTGGTTGGTTGGTTGGTTGGTTGGTTGGTTAATTATCACATATTCTCCTCTCTGTATTCCTTTTCTGTACTTTCAAACTTATCAGTTCTTTATTTAGCATGTCTCTTTCTTATAGTACCTTATCAATGCAGCTATTAAAAGCCAACTGACACTTTAACATTCTGCCTGAAAATCTCATTATTCATATGTAAAAAGTCATTAGGTATATTTCTGTCACTAACGTTTTCTCAGGTAACAACCTTACCAACTGCTTTTCTCTACAGAAGATAGATAGCCTCACATTTTTCCTAGCCTCCTCTAGACATTTGCTCAATGCCTTTCCACCCAGTACCAAAAGCAATGCCACATATTCTAGGTTTTGGTTATGGCATAACTTATTCTCTCTACCAGTTTCTTTCTTACTGTTACATGTTTCTCTCACCTCAGGCAAACTAGCCTGAATTTATTCTCATGGCCCTGAGAGGTTTCTAAGAAGTAGAAAGATTCAAGTGCTTTTTCAAACCTCTTCTGGCGTCAAGTCTGCTAACATCCAAGCCCAGATTCTAGGGATCCAGAAATAAACCTCACCCCTTTAGTGAGAGAAATTGCAGAGTTACAGAGTTAAGTGTATGGACTTAGAAAGGTTTTTTTTTAATTGGAGTAATTAATAAACCAGTAACAAATCAGACAATATTTTATTGACATGTAATGGAGGAGCCCCAAACTGAGTTAATAGCTTTTAGTGTGCTATTTGGTATGCCATGTTTGATTAGAAAATTTCAGCTTATGTTACATACCATGTCTCTGAAAAGTACAAGGTTTCAAATGGGTCTTGCAGACCTTATCTGTAAACCTAGATAGTATGGTGACTCTACTAAAGGAAGATGGGATATGAAATAGTACACCTCAGTGCCTAAAACTGCAAATGAAATGTCATTCTCTGTTTCTTTATTTCTCAGGTGATATTTGTGATCCCAATCCATGTGAAAACGGAGGTGTGTGTTTGTCAGGATTGTCTGACAATTCCTTTTCCTGTGAGTGTCCAGATGGCTTCACAGATCCCAACTGTTCTAGTGTTGTGGAGGTTGGTAAGTGCAAGATTTAAGCCTTTCAGTAGTTATGCCCTTTGTTTGCCTGAATGACTGTGGTATAGCATGGATATTCTACACAAGGTTGCTATGTGCTGCTAATTGGTTTATTCCTCTATTACTCTCAATTTTATAATTTCTATTTTATAATTAAATTATATTTTTATTAATGGTGTTCTCAAATCATTTAAAAATACATTTTCATGCTTAACACTATATTTCAAAGTCACTACAAGTACTACTTTAATATGATAAGTTTCTTATCTAATATTGATATGCATTTAAAAGTTTATTCTCACTGAAAAATAATTCCTAAGTCAATTTATTTAAATTAGTCTCTCTAAATAAAATAGAACTTGTTTTAGTGATTGATAATATCCATCAGTGTTTTGTAGCTCTTCTAATCATTACTTTTCCAACACTGTGAATAAGTGAAAGATGATATTTCAGCTGCATTGTTCCTCAGAGTCTTCTCCAAAACTTTGTTTGCAAATATCAATTAGTCATTGATCATATTTCAAATTTGTTTTCATCTGTGAAGTACTTCATTGGCATATATACTTATGGATTCAGGATCCAATTGCCAAATTGTTCCCATTAAGGAAATAGCTGTGCTTTAAATAATTTAGCACTGTGTAAATTTGTATAGAGATTTTCTCTCTGATTAAAGGCAATGTCATGATTAAGTTTGAAAATTTTCTATATTTTTTCACATCAGTACCAAGAAAAGTAAACCATAGGCCATATTTGTTTAACATAGGAAAACTAAATGTGCTTTGGGTTAAATTTCTATCAACCTGCATAAACCTTGGAAAATTCAGAGGTTTGCTGGCCTTGAAAATTAGTTTTGAAGAAGAGAAGTAATAGTGTCTGGGGTAAGGGACCAGTTTGCGTTACTCATCATTGTATCTGGTACACCTAACCTAGTACCTTTATGCATCATAAAAGCACAAGAACTATTGATTGAATGAAAGGTTAATTAAATAAAACTATTAACTTGCCATTTTGACTACTAGTTATTGGATTTTAGTGTGCTTTATTTGTTAAATGTGTTTCCCTTGTCTTTTATATGATATTAGTATGACTGAGGTACATGAAAAATATTATTATTACAGAAAAGTACTTTGTTCATTTAATTCATTTCAAATTTAATTCTCTTCTAAAACTTTTATTAACTCACTGCTGTTTCAGGGGTTTGATACAGTGCCATAGAAATATAACTATTGTAACCATCTATAGATATGTATGGTGAGTTTTAGGGTTTAATACGAGAGCCATATCCTCAGGAAAGTCTCTATCTCTGAAGAAAATTACAGTCCTAAATATTCCTAACAGGAATAAATGAATAAAATAAAACTTTAGTGTTATATTATAAGCCCACTAACCCAAAATTGACAGTGCCTTACCTTTTTAGTATATCATGTTTTTGTTGCTATTTCTGAGAACCAAATCTGGAATTAAAAAGACAAATGTCTTAAAATAATTTAAAGATCAGTATTTTCATAGATTTCTTAAGTAAATACTTGAATTCTTTGGTCCATATTTTAAAATTAACTCAGTTTTTATCATTTTATCAGAAGGATGAGACTATGAGCAACAGCACTTTAAAAAGCAGATACACTGTCATATCCCATGCAGTGAGACTGTGGAGAATCAAATGATTATAGAATTAAGTTTTGCTCAGATTCATTACTATATGTTATTAAAATATTTGCGACATTCAGAAATATGTAGTTATGGTGTATTATCTAAGCTATAGTCTTTATTATATGTTTTAAGCCACCTCGCTCTTCCATGGTATATATTTAGGAACTGTTATATATATTTTTTTATTTTATATTTGATTTGTCATTCAGCAAAACATATTGGTTGCACTAATTCTAAATAAATATCTTGGTTCTATAACATCAAAATTATAGAAAACAAGCACCCTAAAAGTTTTAAAATGTCCATAGTTTCTTATATGCAACTTTGTTATATTCTGAAATCATTTTTTTTTTAAGTGAGAAAATAAGGGGAAATCAAACACAATTGTCAACTAAGACACCTCTTTAGGACAGACATGTATTTCCTTACATGCCTTTCTACTACCCCTTTCTCAATTCCATGTTTTCTTGCATATAATGAGGGGAATCTGAATATTTATTAAATAAAAACATGTATTAGCAATGCTTTTAATACCTATCCTACTTGAGGATTTTTTCCCCATATTTTTAAAACTACTTCCTGGGACAAAATGTATGAAACATTAGATCATTAAAGACCATCCTGCATTTTTAGTTTGAAAAAATCTATTATTATTTTGGTGGGACATTTGTTGTTTCCATTGCTTTATGCAGCATCAGTGCAGAAAGCATAGAGTTACTAGAATTCTATACAACCCACTCCTTACACCCCCACAAAAAAAGCTGTAGTTATTTTAACGTAATATATTAAAAGACAGAGATTTGCGCTGTCACCATTGCTATATTTTTACTTACATGTTAATCCCCTAAAGATGCAGATGAGTCACAGCATTCTTCTAAACTTTAAACCATATACGTTTTGTGATTATATGAAGTTTTAAATCTTTATTATTAATTTCCAAAGGAAAGAATATATTTTTGGTATTTGTTTTGTTTTGATCCCAATTTTAAAAATTATTTTTACTCTGTTTATTCTTAAACAATCAGATAGTGTCTTCATTATAGTATATCTGGAAAGGAGAATTTCAAATATTCACTATTCTTAGAGATAAAAATCACTTCTTGATTTTACCTCAAACCTCATTATTTTGTAGTAACTTTAAGTTCTTGATGCTACTTATTCCAAAAGAGATCCTCATCCAATTTTGTACTTTCATTCTTCCATCCCAAAGCATCTAGAGTCAGATAAGCACAAAAAACTTTACTGCATTTGCAATCAATCCTCATATCACTTACGTTCGTATATTATGTGTGGAGGCTTGGAGAAGTTGACTCAGATTTGTGAACTGCATTCACTAGACAACATTGCTTTTATTAGATTTAGTTCTTGGTCTGTCTCTACACTCCAATATCCATCTTTTACTTCTATCTGTCTTTCTTTCCTTATCTCTTTTCCTGTCTCTCTCTCCCACACACTTCTCCCTATATTGACATACCTCCACAATTCAATCTTCTCACCATCTTAAAGTTATTACAACTCCCTTTTGATAGCTGCAAAAGGCAATAGGAAAACATCACTCTGATCAAAGAAAAGGAAACGAAATAAAATAACACACAAAATAACACACAAAATAACCCCTCCTTTACATCCTCAGATTTGAAGACATCAGCCAGGTTAACCAATGTTTGCACAGATGTGCACTAGGTGCTGTCTTTTTCTCCAGGGGACTTGTAGACAGACCACCATGTGCTAAGCCCCAAATTACTTCCCAATTACCTGCTTACATTCTTGGATGGCACTATGTAATTTGGAGGCAAATGTTGACACATTTATTTCATATAGAAATTTCTATTACCAGTGAATATTTTAGAGTCCATATGTGAAATTTTTGGAAATTATTAAACTGTCCAAGTTTTATGGCATAATTTTCTTCTGTACACTATAATAATAGTAAAATGTAAAATAATAGCAAGTGTAAACATTTGCAACTCAAATACATAGTATATTAATGTAACCAAAGAGAACAAAATAAGCTATTGACTTAAAAAATCTGTTTTCATATATTCTTAAATATTTATTGAATACTTGCTAAGTAATATTTACATATCTGATGGAGTGCAATGGTAAAAAATATTACAAAAATTACTGTCTAGCGAGGAAAGCACATAAATAAACAAATAGATGAATATTATGGCTGTTGTGATAGCAGAAGTATATGGAGTCATACGAATTTAAAGCAGGTGTCTTATCATTAGTTAGATGCAGGGAATGCATGCCTACCTGAAAAAAATAACATCTTGACATGATTATAAAAATTAATTCCAAGCTAGCAAGCAGAAAGCTAAAGTATTCAGACATTGGAAATAATTTTTAGAAAATATCAGAGATAAGAAAAGTCATAAATCATAAGCTGCAAGAAATTCAGTGTGGCTAGCACTTAAAAGGAAGACACATAACAGCCCAATGCATCTGGAGATGGCAGCGGTGGCAGATTCTGCATGATGTTTTAAGGAATTTGGACTGTATACTAGGATATGCAGAGGATTTGTACTGTTAGAATTGGAGGAATTTGCTTGATATAGTTAAGAAATCAGATAGTTACTGACAGTCAGGGACTGTATGAATCAGCCACATGGAGAATAATGTTTTTTTAAAAGACCAAAGAAAGGAAACTGATGAAAGTTCATCAATATTTGAGCAATAGAAAGAGAAAGTTGAATCTATACAGGACTCTGAGAAGGAGTGGTCAGAAAGACAAATGAGAAACCAGAAGAGTGTTGCAACCCCAAAATGAGAGGTAAATCACGTGTTAAGGAAAGTATGAACAGCAGTATCAAATATAATGGAGAAATTGACCAAGATAAATATTTACTTTATCTGTGACTGAGAGATGATATTGCCAAGTTCAGTTTTGCTGGATCTGTGGACAAAAAGCTAAATTGTGGCACATGGAAGAATTAGAGGTAAGATTTTCTAAAAGTGGCTAGGAAAACAGGGAAACTTCAACTTGATTTAAAAAAATATCTCTTAAAAACCTACAGCTAAAATCATATTTAACAGTAAGAAACTTGAAGTTTTTCCACTTGGATCAGAAAAAAGACAAGGATGCTCCCTCTCACTATTCCTTTTTAACATTGTTTTGGATGTCCTAGGCAACTCAATAGGACAAAGAAATGAAATAAAAGGCGTACATATTGGGAAGGAAGTAATAAAAGTATCTTTTCATGGATGACAGGATAATCTATTCAGAAAGAAATCCTAAAGAAACAAACAAAAAATTCTGGAACTAATAAGCAATTTTAGCAAAATTCTGGAATGCAAGGTTAATATATATAAGTTAATAATTTTTCTGTAAACCAGTAATGAACAAGTGGGATTTGAAGTTAAAGACACAACAGGCAGAGCACAGAGAATTTTGTGCATGACATTATAATGATGGATACATGCCATTATATGTCTGGCAAAATCCATATAATGTATATTACCAAGAGTGAGCTCTGCTGCAAATTTTGGACTTTGGATAATTATGATG
Organism: Suricata suricatta; assembly: GCF_006229205.1. Classification (NCBI taxonomy): domain Eukaryota; kingdom Metazoa; phylum Chordata; class Mammalia; order Carnivora; family Herpestidae; genus Suricata; species Suricata suricatta. The sequence goes on along the minus strand of NC_043705.1, from coordinate 60,281,174 downwards.
TAAATGTAAATGTGGGTTTATCAGTTATAAGAAATGTACCGCTCTGGTGAGGAATGTCAATATTGGGTAAGTTATGCATGCCTGGGATCAGGGATTATATGGGAAAGCACTATACCTTTCTCTATTTTGTTGTCAACTTAAAACTATTCTAAAAAATAAAGTCTTTAAGAATGGTTGTAACATTTATCAATTTATCTATTTATTTATTTATTCATCCATCCATCAAATATTTATTGAATATTTGCCAGACTGCGTTCTTGGCACTAAGGATATATAACTACTAAAAATTTGGCTTTGCCCTTATAGATCTTCCAGTCAAATGGGGAATTGGGCAGTAAACCATCATACTTCCCATGGGAGTTCTGTAATGAAAAAAAAAAAAAGACAATGTGACATAGAATTAGAAGAGATATAGTTTTAGGAAAGATTATTAGAAAAGACTTAGACGTTTGTGTTTAAACAGAGTGGAACTGAGACAAATTCATTTAAAAGGGATGGAAAGGGAAGACAGTCATGTGAAAGGGGAGTTTGGACTAAGGGAGGTTTTCCCTTTAAGGTGGAATTGCATTATCATTATGATTCAGAACTATGACATAAAACCTAAACTTGTATTTTACTAAGAATAAACTCTGTTAGATGACTCATATAGAGATTTCAGTATTATTTAGCACACATTTAACTATCAGTCTGAAAACCAAAGATGTAAACATTGGAATCTGGTAGCAATTTAAAATCCATCATCACTTTTAGAAAAAAATTCCAGATACCTCTGTTATGAGAGTAGCTCAGTACAGGATAACAATGACAGTGAATCGTTGCATTTATAATTCTTCCCTTTTATCCTCTCTGTAGTTACACTGGCTTCTGACCAGATTTTCTTATTTAGAAAAATTAACAAACATGAAGGTGCTTTATTTGTCCTGTTCTGTCTTTTCCTGTCTTCTTCTATCCTATTCCAACCAAACTCATTTCCTTTGGGAACTGGTATTCCTTTTCTAACATTAATTCAGTTTCTTTTAAATTTGTGGCCCTCAAATCCCATCACTGCTCATCTGTCCTCCTGCTTCCATTTCATTGTAAGAAATTGGTTACATTTACCAGGCTAAATAAAGTCTCAATATTTTTCAACAAAACTCAACAATTTTCACTGTGTATCTTGCTCCCAAGAATAGGTAAATTCATGTTTACCTTTGAGAAGGTGATCACTGTTGGGGTGCCAGGGTGGCTCAAGCAGTTAAGCATCCAACTTCAACTCAGGTCACGATCTCACAATTCATGGGTTTGAGACTCACATCAGGCTCTCTGCTGGCAGCTCAGAGCCTGGAGCTTACTTTGGGTTCTGTGTCTTCCTCTCTCTCTGCCCTCCCATGCTCACTTGCTCGCTCACTCTCTTTCTCTCTCTCTCTCCATCAAAAACAAATAAACATTTTAAAAAATTTAAAAAGAAGGTGATCACTGTCAGAATATCAAGTAGTATAATAGAAGCTGACGCTGTCTAAAAGACTTCTTGTTAGTGATCATGAAATATCAGAATGTTAACAAGCTTTAAGTAGATCTCTTGGGTAGAGCAAGGCTATTTTTAGATTTCTAAACTTTGGTTGTAAAATGAGAGATTTGAAAAATTTCAGTTAAATTATTTATATATTAGGTAAAATTATGAGTAGTTGTCAGGGGTTTTTTTCCCCCTTAAGATTACTTCTTGGAATAAGGAAGGATAGCTCATGATTGAATCCATGTTTCTAGAAATTATCATAATGAGAGCTATTCTACACAGACTAAAATAGTTTCTCAAAAGCTGCTAGCCATGGGTGATTGCTAAGAAATTTCCTGGTCAACTAGACTCAGGGGACTCATTTTTCAGAGTTATAGCTATATACTTTTCTGATAATAAGAAAGATTAAATATGTGTCATATAAACAACAGAATTATACAGTTAAGGTGGTAGATTTAAGGGTTAATCATTGCCATATGTTGTATATATTACAGAAAATTAATTTTGTTTTATATATGTAAATATTTCTATAACATAGCTTATAACCAATTAGGTTCTTAATCTTAAAATGTTTCTATATTTTATTGTTAATTACAATGATTAGAATTTGTTAGCTTGCAATTCCAAGCCCTGACAATCATATATTAACTCAGAAAATAAACACAGAAAAGAAATCAAAGAACCTTAGAAAATATCAAGTACAGAAATCCTCTCGCACCTAGAAGAAAGGTAAGGGCCAATTTGTGGTAAAGTTTTATGTGTAAGAAAATGCAATAAATTAAAAGAAATATTAATGTATGCCACTCTAAGTTGTCTTCTTTTTTTCTTTCTTTCTGAGAGTGTACCCTTTCTATTGCTTGGGTACAAACACTTTTGTGAATGAAGTGATAGTGGGTGTGTATCATTATGCTTTTTCTGCTTAACAAATCATTACAAATTTAGTGGGCTTAAATTCTCATTTATCTCTCAATTCTGAGAGTAAAGTAGGTTTCTGCTTGACTGGTGCTGGGTAGTGGAAACTGGATCGTCTGGGATAGCTTTTCTCCCCTAGATCAGGCTTCCTTATGTGATGGAGGAAAGGTCTAAAGAGTAGTAAGAAAGATCAAGCCAAATTATAAGCACTTTTCAAGTCTCAGTTTGTGTCACTTTAGCTAATAACAGTTTTGATTGGTAGACCTGCCACTTCCTATTGAAAAAGTGGATATCATGCTAAGTGAAATAAATCAGGCAGAGAAGGACAGATACCATATGTTTTCACTCATAGGTCTAACAAGAGAAACCTAACAGAAGACCATGGGGAGGGGAAGGGGAAAAAGAGTTAGGGAGAGGGAGGGAGGCAAATATGAGAGATTATTTTTTTAAATGTTTTTTATTTATTTCTGAGAGACAAAGACAGTGTGAGCAGGGGAGGGTCAGAGAGAGAGACACAGAATCCAAAGCAGGCTCCAGGCTCTGAGCTAGCTGTCAGCACAGAGCCTGAAGCAGGTTTCGAACCCACTAACTGTGAGATCATGACCTGAGCTGAAGCCGACGCTTAACCAACTGAGCCACCTAGGCACCTGTGAGATTCCTGAATACTGAAAATGAACTGAGGGCTGAAGGGGGAGGAGGAGAGGAGAAAGGGGTGATGGTTGTGGAGGAGGGCAATTGTGGGGAAGAGCACTGGGTGTTATATGGAAACCAACTTGACAATAAACTATATTTAAAAATAATAATAAAAAAGAAAAACTGTGGATGCAAGAAGGGAACAGTTTTGTGGCTTGTTTTGTAGTCTATCAGAGAATGTTAGTTGATTTTCTTTTCCTTTTTAAAAAAAATTATTAGTATTTTCTGACAATGGAAAAATAAGATGAGCATGTTGACATGTTTGTAGACACTTATTTTTATGTTACTACCTATGAAGGTAATCTATTTCTTTATACGGAAGAAAAAAGTAAAATCTCTCTTCAAAAAGGTAAAACTTGATTATGTTCTGTTCATTTTAGGAAATCTACTGAAAAATTAGAAAAGTGAAAATGGAAAGTGACATCAAGTTGTTCTTTTATTCAGATTCAAAATGGAATGGCATGAAGTCAGTTGTGGTACTGCCAAAATGTATAATTCTACATGCTCATGAAAGTGATAAATTGCTATTATTTATTTATTTTTAAATAAAGAGTCAGATGCTTTACCAACTGAGCCACCCAGGCACCCCTGAAAATTGCTGTTTTATGGTGATAGGCTAACTGAGAAATTTGGCATTAACCTCTTTAAAATTTTTCTTTTATACTGTCATTGACAAGAGGTTTATAGGTGACATAAAATAGTTAAAATGTGCCCAGACAAAGAGACAGAGCATGAGCAAGGGAGGGCAGAGAGAGAGGGAGACACAGAATCCAAAGCAGGCTCCAGACTCCAGGCTCTAAGCTCTGTACAGGCCTTGAACTCACAGACTATGAGATCATGACCTGAGCTGAAGTCAGACACTCAACCAACTGAGCCACCCAGGCACCCCTCTTCTTCATTAATTTTTAACCTGAATCTATCACTTGATTCTAACAGTTATACCTATTATTTGTTTCTTTTTGATTGAAGTAATTACATATCTATTTATGGTTTAAAACTAAAATTAGAAATATGATTTTAAGCAGTAATAACAAGGTGTTGATATTTCATCATGTCCAGGATGTTGGCATGTTCCAGGAGAATAAGCAAAATTATCTTCCTATGATTATAATAGAAAAGAAAATTAAACAGTAATTATCCTTAGGTTGAGTAATTATCTTTTGGTAAAAGAAATCAAAAGTATAATATTAAGTTACATATATATATATATATATATATCTTTTTTCTATCATTTACTTACATCTATAGATCTTTCTATATATGTTTCTATAGCCAAATACAGCCTTGTAAGGACTGATAGCAATTAAACTTGACTCCTGTTTATACAATTATGTGCATGCATGTTTATGTGTATACATATATGTGCATAAAGCTTATACTATCCATAGGTAGTTCATATACTTTAGTGATTACTTTTGTCTTTTTTTTCACTTAGGATATAATATTAATATCTTAACATTTCTTTAAAAATTCTTCCCTGGCATTATATAAAATATCAAGTTAACATACTATTAGTTACCATTGTTTATTCAACCAGCTTGTATTTTTGGATGCTTAAGTTGTATGCAAATTGGCTCTATTATAAACATTTTGATTAACAGTCTTAAATTTTGTGAACATTCACCATTGTCTTCTTACACTAAATTCTTACAGTTAATGGTTGGAAAGAGTTATTTAAGAACCTTTAATATTGTAAGATTGTGTAGGAAAGGCTAAACAGTTTATCATGATGGATTTATAATGAAAAGAAAATTTAATGGGGTTATATCTACTTAATCATAGTAATACAGATTTGGGATCATTTGTAGTGGAAAGTAGAGGATAAAATGCAAGATATAAGTTATATTTACATATATAAAACATAAGAGGAAAAGAATATACTTGGAGAAAAAAGAGATTATCTTATCAAATATAGTTTTAAAATAACATATAAAGACTACATTCCCTTTTATTTTCCACTTAAACCATTATTATATGATGACACAAATTATCGAAAAAGGAAACACTATAAATACATCTTAATATATAGTTTATTTGACAAAAGTTATGAGGAAAGACTGTTCTCTAAAATTGAGAAAATTAAGAGGGGGAATAGGAAGAAAAGCCTTAAATAATGGTTCTAGAGCATGTAGAGTATGGAGCTGACTTAACTGGATTCAAAAACACCTAACAAGGTTAGACAACGGTAGGAAGCGGGGAAATGATTAATACCAGCCTAATGGAAACCAAAAGGCTCTTGACTGAATGGTAGAGTGTTTGCTGTCATTTTCCCTCTTACCATTAGTTGAAGATATAAGGAAGAGAAAGAGATGACATATTAATAATTCATTGCAAAGAAGTGTCTTGATAGGTTGAAATTTATTTCTTAAATTACTAGAAATCCTGTAGTATTTAATATTCATAGATTAGATAAGCTAAGTACTGCCAAATCTTACTGAGACCTACTGTGTGCTAATATCATGATATTTGTTGTGAGGGATTACTAGAGTAAAGCATAATGATTACTAAAATGAAATAGAAGGCATGAAACCTTTTCTTAAGGAGCTTCAAGTAAATGTCATTATTTGTGAATGTTTATTTGGTTACAGTCCCTGAAGCCATAGGAGACTTGGGTGACACTTCAAGGTAACTTTGTACTCTAAGGCAGTTTATCTAAATCAAAGTATTCATGTAGAGGCAGATTATATAATGCATATTATTTAAAATACAGTAACAACACATAATTTTTAAATGAGTCATATAATGAGTGAGAATTTGGGCAGAATCCTCTTCAGAATATATTAAATTTTTCCCTTTGAAAGTATAAAACTCACCAAATTGTGATTTAAAATGGACAACAATCAATATTTATTGTTCTCTTTATTTTATTAATCAAGGCTTGGAAAATAAAATAGGGATGACACAATTTTGTTTCTATCCCAGCAAAAGATAGAGCCAGTCTTAGGATGTTTTCTTAAGAACTAATGCTTGGAAAAGACAGCAAATTTCAAATAAGAATTAGCAACTTATTTTCATGGCATATTGTTAAATCTCCATAATATCTCCAAAACGCTAAGATTTTAATTGAGAAATCAGAACCAAGAATTTATCCAAATGTAGAGAGCAGTTGGGTACAGGACTTGTTACTGTTACTCACGGACGGACATAGTAGCTACCAAACATTTTCAACAAGAGAGGTTATTTGTGTCATTTAAGCTCTCTTTGAATCAAAGGCTTTGGCTGCCTCCAGGAAATGGATAAGTCAAGGTGCATCCTAGAACATGCTCTGACCTTTAAGGTCAGCATCTATTAATTATTCAATTATGGAGGTCAAGCTATATTATTCTTCACGATGATGTCCTGACCCCAAACTTCTGTGGTGTGGTAAGGCTCACCTCACAACCAGGCATGCTGGCTGTCGGGCCATCACATAATCAACACTGAAGGGGGTGGGCAGATAGTCTTTTTATGCAGTTTACCAATCACCATACGGGCCATCACATAATCAACACTGAAGGGGGTGGGCAGATAGTCTTTTTATGCAGTTTACCAATCACCATAATGCCAAGGACATTTTTTTCTTCACCCTCTTCCCTTTAATAATGTCTTTTATTTTTAGAGTACTCTATTCATTAAAATGCTAATACACATATTATTCTTGTTATAACCTTGAAATAAACAGTTGAGCTAATACCAATCTCAATGTGAAATAGGAAAGTGATTCAGTGATAAATGTAATGACTCGACCAAGGTCATAGATTTCTGCTCAAAGGCAGAAAACAAAGGTTTTGTCCCATGCATTGTCAGCAGTCCTCTGCATTCAAATTAAACTGTGCCTGTTACATATATGGGGATGGATACTTTGAAACAATGAGAGAACCTAGAGATATGATAGTAATAATAATAATACCTTTAGTTACAATGTTTGTCACATGCTGAGCATGCTTCCTTGGAATGTTTTAGGAACACATTCTCTAAAGCATTGCATCATACTATTGTGTTTAAGAATTCAGCCAGACTGAATTCAATCCTGACTCTTCTATTTATTGTTACTTTGGGCAAGTTGCTTAACCTCTCAATGGCTCACTTTCATACCTGTAAAATTGGGGTAATAATAGGACCAACTTCAAAGAGCTTTTGTTCAAATTATATGAGTTAATATATGTAAGGCTCTTAGAACAGTGCCTGGCTTATAAGAAGAGCTATAGAGGAGTTATAAAATAAATAAATATAAATATACAATTCAGAGGCTACATGCAGAAATCAGACTTCTAAGTTCCTGAATAGTCTTCCGTCATATTAGTCATTAATAACATTATAAAAATGTCCAATAAATCCTGATCTACTATTTTTATGTCAGGATTTTTTTCTGCTTGTGCTTGAATATGCACACTGGGGGCAATTTAGCTGTCAGCTTTTAATTTTTCAACAATTTCTTTCCTTCAAGATATAATTTGACAAATCACCTCACTTGGTATGGGAAAAAGAGAACCCTATGTTTTATTATTTAAAAATTATGAGTAATGTAAGTAATGCTTGCATAATTAGGATTCGGCCTTTTAGGACTATAGCTTTTCTTATGCTTACAGCAAATAACTTATGAATTGATTTTTCTTTATAAGAGTACAAAATAAGAATCTGTAAGGACATAATAAATACCAAGTTGAAATTTATGGTAGCATATTAATATTAGGTTCTTAGATGTGATAGATCAACAATAAGCTCTTTGTGGTTTTGCATAAAGATTGAATCACAGAGTAGAAAAAAAAACAAGAATCTTTCATTTAACAAATATTATTGAGCATCTTTTAAAACTTATTCCTACCTCCTGAGACTAATCTCCCCTTTGTGGCCCCAAAGTAAAGAACTTACTCTTGAGATACTTACGTTTGGGGAAGGATTATAAAACACACACACCAGTAGCAATTACATACTGCAGTATGTAATAATCACCATAAGAAGAGGATGAAGTGCAATAGATATCAAGAGGGGGAGGAAAGGTTGCTTTGAGTCCCAGGGATCAGATTTGACAGCTAAGATAGCTTTTAAACGGGCTGGGATGGAAGTGTAGTTCACCAGCTGTTATTAGATGGGAGCATGTTAAGAAAAATGCAGAATGATAAATAGAAAGATGAGAAACTTGAGAACATTTTGAAAGAATTGGCATTAGTTGTTGTCCAGGTTATTTGGTGTTTTTAGGGATGATTGGGAGCCAGACCAAGAAGGCAGTTTGGATCTATGTTATTGTGTAGGACCTCTAGACATCCTCTCAAATTATTCCTATTATATAGTTTTCAATGCTATTAACAAAATTATTCCAGGAACATGATAACATGATTCTGTGATCTCTTTTGATAATATATGATTGAAACATAGAAGCATTATACATATATATATCAACACAACACACTTTACTGAACAGTATTCGAGATAATTTTTAAGTACTACCTCAGGCTTTTCTTTTGTGAATTAAATTGTACTATTTTTTTCTATTACATTTTTATTATGCCTTCAAGATCTTTTTTTTTTCATTTCATTAATTATTGTGATTGTTTTCAGTTAGACTGGGTCTCGTAGATAGTTGATTTGGAAAAAGCTGTATGTAGCTTATTTACTGAAATTAGTGCTAATTTCTAACCTAGAATTTTTAACCAGAAATTAATTGCTGGAGGAAACACTATAAAGGTCTAAAGACAGTTTCCAAAATACTCTTCTGTGACTATAAATGTCAGCTTATATGTGGAAAATCCAGGGAGAAACCACAAAATATTTATATTCACCTGGATGGAAGCCTAGTGCTGGACACCAAGGAAACTACTTCAATAAAGACAAGTGTTTGGTTTTCTTCATCAGCTATATATGAAATACATGCAAATGAGATTCTTTGCTGGAAAGAAATAAGAGATTGGGAGATACCTTTAAGGCTAGTTCAAAATTTTGTAATTTTTTTCCTATTCCTAAAATACGTTTAACATTGCTGCTAATACAGTCATATTCTCCCTTGACCCCTCCTGAAATATGGCTCCTTCATCCCATGTCCTCCTGCGCCTGCCCTCCTTCTTTTCTTTTCTTTTTTTCCCCTCCCTGCCCAGTCTTCTTTCTCTCACACAGGATGGAGATAATATTAGTAGTCCCTAGTACTCTGGTATTTGGTGTAAGGTGGAGCTGGGAGAAGGAGGGACAGGAAATTAATTCTTTACTCTTTTAGTAGCTAATTCAATGTTGTGTTATTAGTTGTAATGTAGCAGCCTAAAGAGGGCAAGTAATAAGGCCCTTGTATTTTGTCCTAATCACTTGTCATCTGGAGATCTAATTCTTGTTGCAGTATTTCAAAATACCTTGACAAATCTGAATTTATCAGGAAAAGGTTAATAAAATGATGACCATGGTATAGGCCATGATATATAAAATTAAGTGGAGATGCTTAGCTCATTTAAGAAGAGAGTTATGGTGGATATGATAGCTGTCTTCAAATATTTGAATGGCTGTTACATCAGAGAAAGTGCCACATTATTCCATTGTTTTCCAGAAGCTAGCTCTGGGAGAGCAATGTGAGATTTTAAATTTAAATTTAAATTTGTGAGATTATAAATTCCCTGCCACTAGAAGTTTTGAAGGAATAGTTAGATTATTAGTTGGCAGCTTGAACTAAGTGACTTTTTAGTTTGATTTGGATTTAAAGTTTTGTTTTTTCAAAGTTGCTTACATCTTGTTTGCTGAATAGCCTATTTCCTTGACTGTTTTTTTGTTATTTTGTTTGTATGCTTGGTAGAATAAAATTTAATAGTATGCATTCACAACTTGAAAATAACCTCAAAGACAGAAGGAATAGGGCTTGGACTCTCCATAAATAGCCCTGTACCTTTATTCAGTTTCCTTTTCTTAAAGTTAGTTAGACCTGTCTACTTTTTTTTTTATCAGTTGAATTCTTTAAAGACATTTCAATTAAGGAAAAATTTGGCCTAAGGAGACCAGGTTTGCAGATAGGGAAATCACATCGTCAATGTCATTTGATTAATGCCTGAATGTGGATATACTGACCATTTTTTCTTTAAAGAAAGTCCTAATGATTCTGAAAAGAAAGCATTTAATTTTACTTTCTTTTGTAACAGGCCAGAGAAAACACAATCCTTGTTAGCAGTCATTAACTGATTGCAGAATAAGTCAGTGGCACATTAGATTAGTTGAGTTCTATACAGGCAAGCCGAAGCTGTGTGTTATCTCTTAAAGTTAGTGTCCTTGGGATGAGTTCAAACTACATGAAGACAATAATTTCTCTAGACCAAAGAGAAACATATCTGCCAGAGATATCTGAGCTCTCTTCAAATTAGACCTGCCCACTGTTCCCCCCTTCATCTTTTGATATTTTTTCAAAAGATATTTTAATTAAGCCAAGTATGTGGAACTATATCTTGAGAACTCATCATTTCAAAGCCATCATAAAATTTCTGAATTCCTCTTTGTAATATAGGCAGTGAAAAAGAAATGATATTTTGATAAAAGGTTTCACAAATTTCAAAAGTAGTAAAATGTCATTTTTGAAATAACTAACATATTAAATACCTGCTTGTGCATACACACATGCACACACATTATATGCCAAGATTTTGTAATACAATAAAGTAATTCTTTGTCTTCAAATGGCCACCATTTATTTTTCTTAAAACATTGAGGTTTTATATTACTTAACATAAGAATATTCTACTTAGTGTTCAGTCCTAAAGCTGCATCTGTCCAAGCCCAGAGCTCAGCCATCTCTTTGTCTCTCTCTCTTGTACTACTTAAACAAAGGACTCTGGAAGTTCTACATGGTCATCGTTAATGGTAACTCTATTGTGAGAGTAACTTTCACAGAAAGAAGGCACAGATATCATATTGTACAATATATTTAAAAAGCATATCACTGTAGATAGGCTGATGGCATAAAAGAGGATTATTTAAAAGCCTTATTTAGAAAAATTGAGTATTTTATATTGTACATAGTATTATGAGCTCCTATTTATTTGATGAAATGTGGTCATTTATTTTTGTTTCATGTTTCTATCACTATTCATATGGAGTCTTATTACTCATTGCAATATTAATTGTAAGAGTGAAAAAAGCAAGTTGTAGAACAGCATGTGCTGTATATTCTTTCTATTTATATTATAAATAAATCTATATTCAAATGTATATGAATTTTACTTAAAAATTCAGTTTATGGTGAGTTTTTAGTTGGTAACATAGATTTAACAAATATACTTCTAATTCCTAATTCAAACCTTAACCCATTTGGACAAGGATTTGTTTTGTTTTTTTCAACCCCTTAATCACAAAATCTCATCTGACATTAACATTTTATGTGCAATGATTCTGTGGTTTCCTTAAGTAGATGCTGTCACTGAGATTTGTATCAGTTTTGCTGGTCTATCTAGAATCTTTTAGTTTTTGTTCTTTTGGTTTTAGCAGATTTTCTTTTTAGATTAGCACATTTGTCTGATGGAAATGACTTGAGGTCGAAGTGAGCAGTTTCCCACACATAAATAAAGCGGAAATCCGTAGAACATGAGGCTGATTGTATCAGCTTCTTTCTGTAGGGGCTGTGAAGCAAAGTAATGTGGGTGCTGTGACCATCTGAATGTCACAATGATGTGCAGGTAACCTTCGCTGCCCGGCCTCCAAGTCACATTACAGAGCATTCTCATCCTAGAATTATTTTCTCTCTCTTATATTAAACTTCCAAAGAGATTATGAATTAACTTTGTTGGAAATTTATAAATCTGACCAATAATATACATATTAACTGCTAATCTACTTGATCCTTTTCAAGTTTCTTCTTTCCATTTATCCATGAATTTTCTCAGGATACCTTAGATTTAATTACTAATCCTTACTTTACTTGACTCAGAATACTGTAAAAACAGCCATTATATTCACTTACTGGACTTCATTTTCTCATCTCTAAAGTTAGAGAGGTTTCCAAAAATATATACTCAGTACCAGTTATGTGCACTATACAAAATTAAAACATAACTGTTGGCCTAAGAGAAGGATAGTAGATAATGTCCAGGTTGGGAACAGGACTGGAAAATATTTGCCATTTTGTTTCAAACCAGCTTTAGGTTTTGGTTTAAAAGTCAGTTAGGGAGGGGCGCCTGGGTAGCTCAGTCTGTTGAGCGTCTGGCTTTGGCTCAGCTCATGATCTCGTGGTTCCTGGGTTCGAGCCCCACGTAGGGCTCTGTGCTGACAGCGGCTCAGAGCCTGGAGCCTGCTTCAGATTCTGTGTCTCCCTCTCTCTCTGACCCTCCTCTACTCATGCTCTCTCTCTTTCTCTCTCTCTTAAAAATAAATAAAATATTTTTTAAAAGTCAGTTAGGGATGAAAGGAGACAACTACACAATTCTGGAGACTAAAATAAATGCTAATGAAATGAGGATGGTGAGATTTGAATTGAATCTACAGGGATGGGATGAATTTGGTCAGGGAGGAAGGGAGGGCAAATGGAATAAACAAAGGATATTTGAGGACAGTTGAATAGATACAGGAGATTTTTGAATTCTATTCCTTTGTAATGTCAAATAACCTGAAGATCTTTAGTGCTTCCTCTAAGTAGGAAAATGTATCCTAATTATGTCCCCAACGTCTCTTTAATACAGGTTGGGAGATGAGTCATAGTACTTCCCAGCTTCCTAATACTCTGTTTTAGTTTTATAAATTATGTATTTTCTTAACACAGTGGTAAAAAAATGAAACTAAAGCTTCCATTTGTTTTTTAAATTATTTTTCCCATTTGTACCTCTTCCCTAAAATGAGAAAATTGCAAATGCACTGCTAATTGCTATTAACATGATTCACTGTATAAGTAGCTTGTGAAATCCATGTGAGCTATATCACTACTAAACATAGAAAGTGCATTTTGTGATACTATTTTAATGAATCTTTTTAATTAATAAACTGTAGTTTGATGCTCTTTTGAGTTAGTTTAAAATCACAGATTTGTTTTTTCATGAGATGATCAAATGGCAATAGAGTAACCATTGTCTTTTTTTAAATTTTTTTAATGTTTTATTTATTTTTGATACAGAGAGAGACAGAGCATGAGAGAGGGAGGGGCAGAGAGAGAAGGAGGTAAGAACCGGAAGCAGGCTCCAGGCTCTGTGCTAACAGCTGTGCTGATGCGGGGCTCGAACCCACAAATGTGAAATCTGGCCTGAGCTGAAGTTGGAGGCTTAGCCGACTGAGCCACCCAGGCGCCCCACCATTGTCTTTTTAATTATTATTCTTTTTTTCTCCTGCCCCAAGAAAGTAAATCTGGTTTATATGACTATATATAGCTATCTATATAAGTTAGTATTTGTAGATCTATATAACTAAAACATAAATGAAGATATAATGCTATCTTTGGTAAGTCTAGTAATGTAGCTTAGTGAAACATCTGAATTTTATTGAGCAGCACAGAGGACTGTATAAAATATTTACCATATTTTCTTTCCTTTGACAAATATTTATTGGACCTTTAACATTGTAGACAGTTGTCTAAAACTACAGTTAAAATGGTACGCAAAAAAGTCACAGCCCTGACCTTATAAAACTCCTCGTCTAATGGAAGAGACTAATAAACATGCAAATACATACTTACATACTAACTGCACATGTACATATGCATTCTATATTATTAACTCTACTGTATGGATTTCATTCTCCAAATTTAGCATAGGAATCAAATTGCATGTGAAAGACTGATAGAATAGAGAAGACTTCGTAATTCTCTGAACACTTTCAGTGCAACATAAACACATTGTCTGTTGTTTCTCGTTGTGATCAAAATATTCTGCAGTTCTGAGAGTGTAGAACTGACCAAATCATTTGCTGTCTGAAGTTTTGGGCCAGGAAAGAATAATATTCCTCTTTGTATTTTCACAGAGAAGAAGTTGGTAATGGCAACCTTTAAATCCTGAGACATGTTCTCATTGGGCCATTGGCCCAAAACAAAACAAAAAAACAAAAAAACTCACATGAACAAACAATAAAAGAAAAACCATATAAACTAAAACCTGTCTCTAAAAACATCTCTGAATACTTCCAGAAGGAATTCTACAACCTATTTAAATGATTGAGTTCACAGTTTTGAAATGATAATTTACTCTTCTTTGCCTTAATAATCACATACAAATACACACACACACATTCACATTTATAGCATTAATCATCTGGGCAAGCATGAATAACCATACATAAATATCATTGTTGTTTCTACATCATTGCAACTGAATAAAACCTAAAACATTGTCAGAGTATAAGAATATATATTTTTTATTTTTTTGTTAATGGAAATAATGAATTACAGTGATCATTGCAAACTTACAGAGCATATTTGGTACATAACTAACTAGATTTATACTGTAGCCCACAAAATGATCTATAAGTCAATATGAATTGAATAATATCCATGTGTAAAATAGATTGTAATATGCTAAGAATTTTATTTTATTTTGTTCATAATGAGCTATTTGTATTTGAGGGTTGAGTCATACTGGATATAGAATTGTTTCTGAGGGCACCTGGGTGACTCAGTTGATTAAGTGTCTAACTCTTGGTTTCAGCTCAGGTCATGATCTCATGGTTTGTGAGGTTGAGCCCCACACCAGGCTCTGTACTGACAGCACAGAGCCTGCTTGTGATTATCTCTCTCAATTTCTATGCATTTCTCATGCTTGCCTACCCTCTCTTTCTCTCTCAAAAATAAAATAAATAACACCTAAGGATAAGACAAAATCAGGAGAAATAAGAATTATTGATACCATATAAAGACTAAAGTCTATCTAGTGGAGAAGTATGTGTATTTTGATATCATATGTGTATCAGAGTAATGCACAGCCCATCGGGTTTGGGTAGTTCCTGTATTTGATGTTTGATCCTGTGGAACAAAGGAGAAAGGGAAGGAAGAAGAAGTCCACAGGTTGCCTTCTTCTCTCAAGTACCAACCCAGTTCATAAACATGTACACTGCCAGACCATCCTGAAAAAACAGAGACTAACTTGAAAGTCAGAGTAGGTTCAGCATACCAGAACATGGGTGGTGAGCTATGTGGAACAATCAGGCACTGAAAGCCCAGCTGCCCTCTGAAAGCACCACACAAGATTGTATGTACTTTCAATCTTACCTGCCTCAGAGACCATTGATTCCTGGTGTCTTCTCTTGTATTCTAAATGGGAACAACAGAACTGGGTACAGTTGTGCAGAATGCCACTTAGTTGCAAATAAGAGAGAACTCAACTAAAACTAGATAAACAATAAAGTAGAAGTATTTTTCTTCAGAACTGAAAGTCCTGATTTCGCTAAGAATATGAGTCAGTGCCTGAACCATATCATCGATAATCTAATTTTATTCTATTTTTCCATTCTGCCTTTGAGCAGAATTGGCTCCCATTATGGTTGCAAAATGTCTGCTTACTTTTGGGGCCATAGATTTCCTATGTGTATCTAAAGGGAAAGGAGAGAGGGTTATTTCCATGTACTCTCTCAGAAGATTGAGGAAGCCTCCTTTCCAAGAGCCTCGCCTCACTTAAGCACACACAAACTTGACCTTACACATCATTATCCCTAAATGGGTCATATGCTTACCTAGATGAATAGTGGGGGCCAGGAAAAAGGAAAAGATTTACTTCGTTCTGATATACAAACTTCCCCTCTAAATCTAAAGGAGAGGTCCTCTTCCCCCAAAGTATTGATGTAGATACCCAAATAAATCTGAAGATGGTACAAGAGAAAGTGAATTGAAAGCTGGTGAAACAACCATAGTACACATTGCAAAGGGTTTCCTGTAAGCCCTGCTAATTCACTGCTGCAATTCCAACAACTGAACCCATGGCCCTTTCCTACTGCAGCAAACTTTGATGGGTGGAGTCATCATTTCAACATTTAGTGTTTCTTATAATCACCTGCTGCAGTTTTTAAAAATGCAGAAACCTGAGGGGCACCTGAGTGGCTCAGTCAGTTAAGGGTCCCACTTTGGCTCAGGTCATGGTCTTGCGGTTAGTGAGTTCAAGCCCCATGTCAGGTCAGGGTCTATGCTGACAGCCAGGAGCTTGCTTCGGATTCTGTTTCTCCCTCTCTCTCTGTTCCTCACTAGCGCTCGCTCTCGCTCTCTCTCTCTCTCTCTCTCTCTCTCTCTCTCTCTCCAAAAGAAATAAACATTGAAAAAATAATTTAAAAGAATGCAGAAACCTGAACTAACACCCAAATTCAAATTCAGTAGATCTGGGACATTTTAAGGAACACCCAGGGTGATCTTTTTATGGGCAGTGAGAAGACCACACAGCTAAGTTCTCTACATCAGATACATATTTTTACTCTCTTTATTTCCATTGTCACTATAACGTCAGTACATACTTCTGCATTGTGTCAGGAGGAGCAGTACAGAGTTATTTGTTTAATTTTGTTTTGCTTGGTGCATGTGTTTTTAATTTCCAGGATTAAAGACATTGCATGTGACCAAGACATACATATTTTTTTCACTTGCTGATCTCATGAATTCTAAGAAGCAAATAGGATGAGTAAAAAATAATTTGGGTAGCATGACATTATCTTCTGTTGTAATTATTTCACCTAAATGTCACTAAATAGGCCATTAATGTCCACTTTGAGGCTTATTTGTACTTTTGGGACTCTAGCTGTCCCTATTAGTAGTTCACAATGTTTTGGTTGGCTGCCTACAAACAAAATATCTTTGGCAGAGAGAACTACAACAGTGAATTAATACTAATACTAATGCTTGTATATGTGCCTCTGTGTGTGTGAGTGTGTGTGTGTGTGTG
>NC_043705.1:60229259-60264202 GCF_006229205.1 Suricata suricatta | reverse complement strand
AAAATGAACTGAGAGTTGAAGGGGAAGGGGGAGGGGGGGAAAAGAGGTGGTGGTGATGGAGGAGGGCACATGTGGGAAGAGCACTGGGTGTTGTATGGAAACCAATTTGACAATAAACTATTTAAAAAAAAAGACATTCTAATTGCCATGACTTTTGTAAATTTGGAATTATCTTTGCTTTGAAGCTGGCTAGTTCTTTCCTAAAATGTCTTGCCTATCCATGTATAATGGAGGGATAAAATCTTAGCATTTCTAATCTCTGTTCCTTAGGTGTCACATGCTTAGGATATTTCAACTGCATACTTGGGAGTCTCACTTCCCTGTGTCTGTCCCTGGATTGTAAGGGACCTAAAGAAGTTTCCTGGTTCCTACACCCAGTTTTTTTCTTATGCTTCTGTCCAAGTAAGATTATCAGAGATCTAGCCAGTCCTCATTTCATGACTCTTTTCCACCCTTTCCCTTGCTCTCTTAGTGGATATTCAATCAGGCATAGTGGAAAGAGTTTGGCTTGAAAGTCACGCTGACATGAGCTCAAATTCCAATAGACCTTAGACAAATTGCTCAGTCACTCTGAACCTCTGGATCTTCATCTATCAAATAGGAGTCATTTTCATCTCATCATAGCTTTATAGAGTTCACACACATAAAATAACCAGCTGTAAGTGCTTTTTTCCTCACTTTGAATATCCAGACTTTTACAAACAATGACCATCTAAGTGAGCACTTCTACAAGGCTTTATAGTATTTTCCTAAAAGGGAATTCCTGGAAGCTGTTGACAGTTTTCCTCTTTGAACATGTTATGATGTATTTTGGACATAAAGCAACAAATGTTTTTTTTTTTTTAATTTTTATGTTCTCCAGCCCGTGCATGCCAACTCTGCTCTCTCCGTTCCTCTATGTACCAAGGAGAGAAGCCAAATAGTGAGAGGAAAATACTGTCAGGACACAAAGTAACCTTGTCAAAGGTGTACTTAGATGTGCAGATGTAACCTTAACAGAAAAGAGTGGAGACTGCTCCTTGGTAAAATACCTTGATTAAAGAATCACCTGGGAACAAAGCTCCTTTATAAGCAATTCAGTTGAGTAAATTTTTATGTTAAAACTTCATGAATCAAATGAAATAGTACTGGCTGGTGTCTTATAATTCTCGGGGTAAGCTGCACTTGTGCACAGAGCAGAAATACCTCACAGAGTGTGTCTGTCAGTTAGTTTAAAGGTGAAGGGGTGGATTCTAGGCAAACTTGTGAAACAGTTTCAGATAAATTCTTGTTTTCACTCTGTAACCACTGTGCTCCATCATCCACAGACACATAATAGTGGATTATTACCCTTGGAGTGTGACTGCTCTTAAGAATTCTTCCCTTTTAAAATAGTAATCAGACTGATTCACACTTTGTATTATAGTTCGTGTTACCTTATATTGATGTTATTTAAGAATGTCTCAAACCTGGTAGTTAGTACCATTGAAAGAGGTTCTGACTTAATTGGTGTGAGCTGGGGCCCAGAGTTTGACTTTCTAATATAGATTCATGGTTGCAAACCCCCGCTTTAGCATTAAGTTATACTTTCATATTGTGGCCTCTCCTTTTATAATATCCATGTGTATCCTTGTGTGGGCTGTAGAACACGTGCGTCAAAACCACTCGGGGTCACCCTGCAAAACGCAAGTTCGAATATGCCTACCACAGAATCACCACTTCTGAATCTTGAAGCGTGTGGTACCTGTGAGTTGAGTGGTTGTGTGTAGCCCCTATCTTATTTATACCTTGTACTTCATGGAACAAAATTTTAAGGCAGTGTAATTCCTCTTTGCTAATAGAAAATTCCCACAAAGTGGTGATGGTGGGATAGTCATATGTTATGTTCAATTTTATTTTCAAACAATATTATGTATGAAGATTATAATAATTTACACTCAGACTAAATAAAGTCAATCTTGTTTTCAGAAAGGAAGGGAAAGGCAAATTCAGACAACTGAGTGGTCTTTTCTAATAAATACATGTCTTATTAGAGGGTAAAACTATATAAATGTTCCTTTAATGTAAATTCCCATTAATTTGTCATTATCCAATTATGACAGATTTCTGATGTATTCATAAAATTACATCAGGAGCTTGTAGTCTCTGAAAATGCAAAATATATTTATGTTCAATCTCTCTCTCTTTTCCCCCACCCCCCCCACCCTTTCCCTGTCCTCACCTCTTTTTCTCTTATCATAGCATCAGATGAAGAAGAGCCAACACCAGCAGGTAAAGTTATGTTGCTAACATTATTTGTATGTAATTTAATGTCTTTAACAATGGGCTCTTCACCCTTAAAGTGTGTTTTCTTCAGATTTCAACCAGGCAGCTAGCACAGTTTTATTTACTGACTTTTATTACTTGGACCCATTATACTGTTCCAGATTAAATGATGTTGGTTATAAGCTTCAAATACAAAGAGAAAATAATTGAAAATGAACTGTCCCAGAGGAAATCATAATGTAAAATATCGTATCAACATTAAAGAATAAGGAAAACGAAGGGCACCTGGGTAGTTCAGTTGGTTGAGCACCCTAGTTTGGCTCAGGTCCATGATCTCATGGTTTCTGAGTCTAAGCCCCACACTGGTCACTGGTGTGAGCCTGTCAGTGCAGAGCCCACTTGGGATCCCTTGTCCCTCTCTCTTTGTCCCTCTCCCACTCGTGCTTTCCCAAAAATAAATACTAAAAAAAATAAGGTAAATGAGGAAATAAAAGCATTCAGAAAAATGCAGAAAAATAATAAAATGAGAAAAACTAAAAAATGCAGAAAAATGATAAAATGAGGAGAATTAAAAGGAGGAAAATTATAAAAGGTACTTTCAGAAATATGACCCTCCCTGATAGAATATTGCATTATCAAATATATAACTGGCACTGAACATGCTATTCATTTAAGTTTAAGGGTAAAAACCACATTGTTGCTTCACACATTCATTTTATTTAAAACCAAATTTTTACTCTTATGAATTAGTAATACTGAAATCTGGCATCATGACTCTGCTTCTCATACAGTTAATCAGCATTTATCAAGCACAGGCTCAGGTTTGAGCCTATTTCAAAATAACTTCTATGTAAGCACTTTCTATTTCAAAGAAACTTCTATGTAACTATAGTGTATCATAGTAACTTCTATGAATGTCAGTGGTAGAAAAGGCATTAGATTTCTAACTTGGTTCCAGGACAATGGGATGGATCAAAGAGAAATGCCAGAGCCTAAAGACCAGGCACATTTATAGGGATAAAGTAGGCAGCACAGCTCTTGTGATTAGCAATAAATAAAAGGCCCAGGTTGGCAGACCAGCAACATCAGGAAAAAGGAGTCGAGGTCCTAAGATGTAGGGGTTAGAGACTTGTCTGAAGAGGAAAACCAGAACTCAGACCTAGATTCCTTCTTAGGCAAGTAATTGAGGAAAGGAGTTAGGCCTAAAACACAAGAAGAGGAAAAGGTTACTGTAACTAACGGGTAAAAGGCAACTTGATTGTTAGGAAGGGTGGGGAGGGGAGAGGGGTTTCTAGCCCAATTGTTGGAACTTAGGTATATAAGGTAGGGTCATTTTGATTTATAGACAGACATAATTTATTTCAACTAGCATGAGACTTCCTGATTTCTATTTTCCTCCTGGGTGGGCATTTTTACCTTTAAGAGTAAAATCGAAAGATCAAAAATTCAATGGAAGGACAGGGAATAGACACCTAACAAATACCTTTGATAAACCCTGAGGTTACTGTATTATATGATACTCATTATGATTATACTTCACTTAAGAATGGAATCACAGAATGAGGTAAACTCTCAATGACATCATTTTCATAATATCATTAGTTTGTAGTCTGAAATGGATAAGAACTCCCTGTCGTTTTCTCCCAGGCTAGTCAGTATTGTGTAGCCTCTTTTTAGCTAATCGCATGACTCAGTAGCAAACTCATTTATTGATAGGACTCTTCTTCCTAGTTTCTGCCTTTTTTTTTGCCCTTACGTGAGGCATTAGTGTTCATAGGGTTGCCCAAAGACTGCATTTCTTAGTCTTAGTTGAGTTTTCTCTTTGTATCAGTCCTTAGGAGCAACAAGGCTTTGCTAGCCACCCAAATTCCTCTTCCTTCCAACATCCCACAGCTTGCTCTTTTGCCTGCCAAGCAATTTTGGTATCATTGCAAAAGATGATTAATTTTGCATGATGAAGATTAATTTTATCCTAATGTAAATTATATTTAAGTATAACTATTTCTCAGTGTAATTTTATTATTCTAAAGTTATTTTAATAATTTATCTGCCTACCAAGAAGAGCTTTTGGTAAATGCAACTGAATGTTTTTTCTCCAAATATTTATTTTACTCTAAAGTGACATGAACATCATAGACTACATTATGGTCTAAAAATATTTTTGTCCTCAGATATGACCAAATGTTTTTGTTATGATTTTAGCACAGACTTTTAATAGAGAATGAATGTACTCTTAAGGAATATTTTAATTAAATAATTTCACATACCGATGAGCATTGAAAAAATTTGTCATTTAGGAAGGCAGGCACTCCTTTAATATAAAAACTGCCAGTGGGAATTAAATGTTTTCCTTTTAATTTTATCAAAGTATAAAATAAAAATAATATTATTATATAGTTGTGTTACAACTTTTGACAAAGTATTTTTATGATATTTCTAAAAACATGATTTTATAAAGAAAATGGAAAGTAGATTATTATTATTATTTTGACCCTTTTTGGTACCTTTTGCCATCAGTTTTTCCAACAGTTTTTTTTTCTTTCTTGAATGAATATGTATTATCTATTTATGTGTCTTTTTCAGTCGTATTTATCAAAATATATCTTTTATTTAAAACTGTTACTCAGAATGTATTTATTTCAAATATGGTTAATAATTCTCTGTTTCTACCCCTATCTTCTTCTGTTAACAGAACTTATCTAGAATAATCTTTTCTAAGCTCACACTCATTTTATGGTCCTTTGTTTTATCTTTCTTCCCTGGCATTTCTTTATACTGTTTAAATTATCAATGAAATGCAATCTTTTATTTACCCCCCAAATTTTAGCTGAATTAAACTTTTATAGATTCCCACATGCTATTTTCGATATCTTTATCAGACTCATATTCTTTCTTCAGATCAGATTCACAGCATAATTGTATAGTAACTCTTTTAAATACATCCTTTTATCTTTTTAAATTAAATAATTTTAATGTTTTTTGTTAGGATATCTGCTACTCCTCAAAATTTGATAGAAGAAATAATAAAGTAAATGTGTGTGTCACAGGTTCCTGTCTATATTAGTTATAAATGTATGAATTATGAGTTAAGAATAATTCTTATTTTAAGCAAATCTATACATGATTTATCAGTGTAGGCCCCTAGGAGATACTACTATGGAACTATACTATTTATTAAATGTTTGTTGGGGTATCTGGGTAGGCTAGTCAGTAGACTTTGGCTCAGGCCATGATCTCAGTTTGTGAGTTCCAGCCCTCGTGGGGCTCTGTGCTGACTGCTCAGAGCCAGAGCCTGCTTTGGATTTTGTGTCTGCCTCTTTCTCTGCCACTCCTATGCTCACACTCTTGTCTCTCTCTCAAAAATAAACAAACATTAAAAAAATGTGATGTATGGATATTGTATAACAAATCTAAGTTATTTTTACCCCACAGGTACACAGAATCAGATTAATTATAATTCTATAATGTGACACATTCTCATAGTTCAGACTATTTCTAAAGAGAGTAAGAGGTTCCTATCTTGAAAAACATCATATGAAAAAAATCAGAAAGATAATAGAACTCAGAAAAATGAATAAGATTAGATAGCATTTTACTTACATTACAATGCTACAAAATGATATAGGCTTTTCTCTTTACAGTAGAGCCTACTTGAGCCTATATTCCCATATAATTCTGTTTACAGTATTGTTATGCTTTATCCTGTTTTTAGTTATTTATTTTCAAATATCCCTAATTTCTCTTATTTGAACTTCTAAATTGCCACACTAAAAGCAAATGCTTAAAATAACTGCTTTTTTGTGTGTGTTATTTAATGAAGGGGATGCATAATCCATCATCTCTGCACTTCTCCTCATGGGGATATGTCCTGTTATTGAATGTAGAGCATCGCTTGTGAATCACTCAGCCTGAGTGTTCTGACGGGAGGCGTTAACCTAGAGGAGCATGTATTGTAGCATCTGAGTTACTAGTGCAGTTTCACTAACACCTGTTTCAGGAACTCCTGAAAGCTCCTTTTATTTATCTTCATTGAATCTTATGTTCAGATATTTAAACATCTTATTTCAATGAGTATGAAGAAATCTATGAACTATACAAAAAAAAAGTTCTTCAAACTAGGATATATGCCAAGATCTAATTACAAACTACTGAGATTCGTATTTTTAGAGTGGCCAGAAGATATAGTACCTTTAAAGGAGTCATCTTTAGGGGTGATATATGCAAGCTGATTATGTTGCTATTGCCCAGATAGTTTTTGGAAGCACTCTTTTGAAATTTCCTTCAGAATCTGCTCATGACATTGTAACATAAGTTATTCCTGTATAGTCTCCAATGTGTGATACTATATTCATCAGACTTTGGCCTGATAAATATGCCTTCAAAACCAATGATTTGAAAATATTAAGAATGTGTGTGTGCATGTGTATCTGTGCATGCAAAATACAGATCAGTTTATAACTTTGAAATGAAATCAGTTTATAACTTTTGAAAGGTGATACATAATATTTAGATTAATTTTCATAAAATAACACTCTTTAATAAAGTTACATCCGTGGCTGCTTCCCACTCTGTTGCACAAATCCAATTTTCATTTATCTCTTATTTAAATTTCATAACAAGGAGAAGCTTTATAAACTGATTATACCAATACGTTTGTCCATGTCCTTTAAAATATTAAGACATTTACATTAGAAAATTGACTGCTACAAATGGGCTAATCTATATAAAATTTAATTTATTACCCATAAGGTATATTAAATCAAGCTTATTCTCACATAAATTTCCTCATTCCTCTTAATTTATTTTGTCTTATTAGCTGTTATTTTACCTCTCTACAAAATACCATTTATTCATCAAATTGATGAAATCATTATAAGAATAACAATAGAGCCACAAATGAAACATGTTATTGAATGGGATCAAAATCAGGCAAAAAAAAAAATGACAAAGCAGAGATCTTGTAGCTCTCTTATAGTAGAACAGAGGCTAAAATTAAAACCATGACTTAATGTGTTCCTGTCACCTCAGAAATAAAGCTTAATTTTTTTCTTCTCTTGGCTAAGGAGATATTTTTAATTGCTTTGTCCCATTTTTTTATATTAAAGAAGGGGACTGTGTTTGTGCTTACATAAAAGTAGCTATTAACTGAGCTAATTCATAATACAAAAAATTATAATTAGAAATGTGGAATTTTCAGTGAATGTAAAAGACAAAATCTTTTTAGCAGTCAGCTGTGTTAAACACTGAACTACAAAAGCCATACTGTTTTTTATACATTTATAAAGTTAAAATTTAATAATTTATTTAAATGTAAAACTTCATTTGTGGCCTATTAATATCTGATCCCTCTTGGTAGTGATGATGACATTCCTGGATACAGTAGTTTATAATAAACTTACTGCAACCTCCGTGATGCCCATCAGAGGTGAAGACAGCAGTGATTGGCCACACCAGGGCATCATCATTTTCTTTGCTTCCTTATAAATCTTTTAATATGCTTAATCTTTCCTTTTTAATATTTATTTATTTAGTTGAGAAGTGTACAGCAGAGCAAGGGACAGAGAAAGAGGGAGAGAGCAGGCTCTGCGCTGTCAGTGCTGTCGATGTGGGCCAAATCAAGAGTCAGACATTTAACTAACCTAGCCACCTGGTGCCCCAATATGTTTAGTCTTTCAAAAGACCAGTTTGGTCATTGAGGAAGTACATCTGAGAATACCAATTATCTACATACATAATAGAACACTGACTAGCAGTATAAGGATTTACAACTATAGTTTTATATATACAAATATATATTTATGCTTTGATGCATAAACCATATATATATGCTTATATAGGTAAGCCATGTATATGTATATTATGTTTAAAACATATGTCATATATCTGTGTAGCTAAACACAATACACAGGTGATAATTTGAAATATTCAATTTTGACCCTACGAAAGCTTTCCTGCTGTATATGGTGAATTTTGTGATTTTCTTAACAATGCTATAGATTTCTTTTGGATCTCTTCCCTGTTTTCTTATGAAATTTAATTCTGCATGGCTGACTATGCTCAACTCTTCTACAACTCATGCATTTTGAAAAGGAATAATATCACCATATTATTCTCTAATGAACAAGTGTTGCTTTTGCATTCTGATCTTAGCACTTTATTTCCTTGGGGTCTGAAATAGAGCTTTACATTCTCTTTTTTGTTCGCCTTACATTTGTTACAAATTTTCTCCTTTTTTATATGGTCATATTTTCCCTCTAGTGCAGGAACAGCTATACTAATTATTTTATCAAGTATATTCTGTTTCATAAAGATATGCTAAGCAGGCTTAAATATTAAAAACTTATATATAAAACCCAAAAAGCTTACTGCTATGATCTCTAAAAACCAGAAGTCTTTATCTGCAGATTTTCAGTGGAATAAGGAAGAAATCATTTCTTCTAAAGATTTAACTTTGTCCAGCTTACTGTGGCATTAATGAAAAAACAAAATAAAGCTGCCTTTTTTTAATAAGACAAAACTTTCTTATCGATATATGTGTGATAGATAGTGATACTGAACTGTGAGAAAAATTAGTTGTTCTTTAAATATCTGTTTTATGTAGATAGTGGGGTTTGTTTTTTATGTTTTCACTAAGATAAACTTAACTATAGTATAAGATCATGGTACCAGTAGAGATTTTGGGAGATTATCTACTTCATATCTTTTTTTTAAACAAGCTTAAGAAGTAAATTATTACAAAAGGGCTAAATAATATATTTGTAAATCTGTGAATATAGATGAAGTTATATATCATCTTTCCCCCCAAAATATGAATCTAAATATTGTCAAAATTATGACAACATTTTGTCGAGAAATACATCGCAAAAATCTCTCATAGTATAACTTGAAGATATCATTTCTTCAGTAGTATATCTTCATGCATAAAAACAGTTATTGTATGGCATGCTTTTGGTTGTAATAGAAATTCAATTCAATGTTACTTGAATAATAAGGGATTTCATTAGCTCACACAGGATTGATAATGAATAGCCCATTGATGTCACAAAAAATTTGAATTTTGTTTTTCTTTCCCCATCTTTTTGTTTTTTTGTCTTCTGTGGAATAAAATATATCTTCATTTTCAAACTAGTTTCTTTTGTGCTAGTGATATATCTGACAAAAGATAATGTAGCTTTATGCATCTTTATCCATGGCCCAGAGAAGACAAAGAAAACAAGGGTAGAAATCTATCCTCAAGCACCTAGGTGGCCCTATTAGTTAAGCATCTGATGATTAATCTCAGCTCAGGTCTGGATCTTAGGGTCATGAGTTCAAGCTCCATCTTGGGTTCTGAGCTGGGCTGGAAGCCTACTTTAAAAAAAAAAAATAGATCCTGAGATCCACTATAATTGGACAGGCTTAGATCCCTTCTGCCATCCCTGAAACAACCAGCCAATCAAACCCTTCTCTTGGAGCATAAGGTTGATTTCTGCTTTCTGCCAGAATCAGGAGCCAAAGGGCATATACATGAATAAGACTCATGATACTCTTTAGGAAAAAAAAGGAGGAAATACATACTAGGTCAATTATCAGTAAAGCCAATAAGAAGTAACCATTATAACACCTCTTTGTCATTTTTTACTACTTTTTAGTTTTTCTTCTACATTTTGGTATGTTTTTCAGATTATTTTATAAAAACTCTTAGGAGACCTGCAAGTCTAGTTGTTGAGAAATAAACGTAGTACACATCTCAGTCATAGTAAAGTCTGTATTCATATTTGCAGTGTTATATATATGTCATGACTTTTAAAATCTCATCTTTACTATATACTTTATTTTTCCCTCATGTGCTTAAAAATATTTGTATGCTCACTGAAACTGTGTAATCTATTATCTGTATTGAATTGATTTTCTATTTTGCTTTAATGATCTGTTTCTATAGAAACGCCTAAATTTACTCAACTCTAGTCCTTATATGCTACTGACATAATCTTCCTATCTCACATTTCAAAAAATGACAGTTATATTAAATTTCACTGTCCCAAAAATTCCTAAGAGTATTCAATATTGTCATTACTTAGCTTAACCCAGGCTGATATTATCATATTATAGATAAATATTTTTATCATTAATTTATAGTGAAAACATAATAGTTTATGTTTAGAATATTAGAAAATGGCCATTCAAATTTATTCAACTTTTTAAGCTTAGAGGGAAAATGTGACTTAATTTTTGCATATATGTTGCTGCAGCTTCAAAATTTAATTTTTGAAACTCACTTTCATCCTAATGTTGAACAATAACTCCAGTGATATAAATAAAATTTTGATTAAATGTAGAAATCTCATATTATGTCAATTAATCAGGTACATTTTGTGCTATTGACCTTTAGAATGCATGGAGAAAAACAAAAAATGAAACCCAAGTTAATGTTAAACTCAAATACTGAAAAAGCATCAAATTTTTAAGAACTGGTAATAAAGGCATATAATTGGAAATGGAGAGTATATTAGTATATTAGTCAGGATTCTCCAGAGAAGCAGAACCGTGTGTGTGTGTGTGTGTGTGTGTGTGTGTGTGTGTGTAAATACATAAAATGTATAGAATAAGGAGATTTATTTTAAGGAATTGATGCCATGTCACCTGGAAACTCAGAATTTTTATGCTACATTCTTGAGGCAAAGTTCTTTTACTTGAAAAAGTTCAGGTTTTGCTCTTAAGACCTTTAATTGATTGGATGAAACCCACCCACATGATGGAGAGTAATCTGCTTTATTTAAAGTCAACTGATTGTAGACATTTAAAAAATACCTTCCCAGTAACATCTAGACTACTATTTGACCAAGCAACTGGACACTATAATCAAGCCAAGTTGACACATAAAGTATAATCATCACAGAGTGCAAGTAAATATTATGTAAATGTAAAATATTTTAATTCTCAATAACTCTACCTCAGGAGAAACAGATCAAGCATAATTTCTAATGTTTAATAATATGCTTATTGCTCTAATATCTGTATACACTTAGACTTTGAGTTTCTCTAATTTTTAATCCTCCTTACATCGGTTGGATTTATCTTTAAGGCCATCTCCATTGTCTGGGCCATTTTTTTCTCTCTCTCAAGTTTCACTTCAAAATTTAATACAAATAGAGCACTGAGAAATATTAATCTTAAATTCCAGGGATTTGTTGGCTCAGGGAAGGCATTACATTTTCAGGTTCATGGGTGAGATAAAGGCCTCCATGGACCTGCAGGCTTGAACCTGTGCTTTTCTCTTCAGATAAATAGTCATCTCCTGCCTATAAAGTATTTTCCTTTCATAGCTTTCACTTTCATAATCTGTAAAATGGGATAATAATTGTGCCCACCTTAGAGGTTTGCTGTAAGGATCAAACATAATGATACATTAAAGTGCTTACAACATGATGCCCATCCTACAACATGTATGGGGAACCTAAATGTTATCTTTACTTCCATTATCATGAGTGTCATATATAATGAATGCCTTATTTTTATCATTATTATCATTATTATTGTTTTCATATGATTTGTCAGGCAGTATGTGGAGTGTTCTATGTACAGCATATTATTTAATTTTCACAATAAAACAATATAGGTTAAAGATAAAATATATCTATATCTCTATATCTATGGATAGATTGATCCATCTATATTTCTACTTTAAGGGGAAAACACTGAATATGTGTTTATATGAACATATGAAATATGTCCAAAGCTATATAATAAACAAGTAATAGAAGCAAGATTCAAATTCAAGTTTCCCTAAGAAAACTTGTACTTACTCTACTTCAGCAAACTCTGCCTTTTTATTCACTTATAAATACTTGTTAATAACATATATTTCTTTCAGTTGTGAAAGAAATACACAGCTATTCAAATTTTATCTATATATTGTAAAACTGAATCTAATAGTGTGCAAAATTTTACCTATTATTTTAAATGATAGTCTGATTAGTATTTTTTGGACCTTGTGGACATTTTTAAAAACAAGAAATGAAAATCTACCTGAGTGCCTCTATCCATATTCAATATTTGCATTTTAAAAGATATTTCACTTCATTCTAGCAGCTCTTAACAGTCTTCTTTATCCCAGTGGCTGGGGATGGAAACTGGATATAATTTGTACCTTTCTCCATTACCTCCCTGGATGCATTTTCTAAGACCAATACCCTGTCCTTCCTTTTCTCTAAAACCAGCACAAACCCTGGGTCTATTCCTGTCATAGACAGGGCTGTGTGCTCACAGACGCACCGTCTTCTGGCTTCTCCTGCAGGTATCTGCCTGACTACCTCATCACATCTTTCCTGTCATGATCCAAAGATGTCATCTCAGGAAGGCCTTCTCTTTGTCTCTAAAAAGATGACGCCTTCTCCACCTTGTCAGATCTCCTAGTATATAGAGCTTCTTTATTGCCTATCCAAGCTTAATATGAACTCTTGAGGCATAAAATTTTTTCCATCTATTTATTCACTACTGAATCTCTAGCTACTATAACAGATGTTTGGTATATGGTAGATGCTTAATAAATACTTGTAGTATGATTGAATTAATTAATAAAATCATCCATACTGATTTTATGCTGATTTCAAAGCACTGTCAACCCAAGAACATACACAGTTCTTCCTGTCAAGTGAAATAGAGAGGTGATGATAGATGCGTTTCCCCATTTGAGAAATTAATAAATAAAAGGATAACACTAACAATTTGCTAAGAATCTTAAAAATGCTTTAAAATTACCAAAATCCCTTGAAATTGGTCTTTGTTTTTCTGCTTTTGTTGCACTAGAATAAATCTGTTTTGCTCAGTAATTATTTCAGTGTGGTATCCTAACAATGTTAGTAATTTAGCCATAGTTAGTAATTACTGTATGGAAACTGCAGCAGTGATATTAAGAAGCCTTAAACCTGACAACAACTACAACCTGTTGCTGGGTGTGGGCAGGAGACTGGGTGGCTCGGGAAGAGGAGGCGGAATGCAGGGTCCCACACACATTGGCAGGGAAGGCCTGCAGGGCCACTGGGCTTCCTAAGACTGGACTCCAAGAAGAGTGAGCAGGGGCCTGCAGTTGTTTAGTGTAACTTAGTCATGACCTCATTGTTATTGATTCCTATTTTCATAAGCTTGACATTTTCAAAGAATGTTTTTTTAAAGTTGTATGGATGGCAGATTTTTTAAGTCTTTGAGTAGCACATTTAAAAATAAAATGTACCTGAGTATAGTGTATTTGGGGGATACATTTAAAAAAGAGATATTTACTCAAAGCAAACGTTCAACTGCTAGAATTCACCAAGATTTAGAGATTCGTTCCCTATTTATTCAGCTTCTCTAAGCAGTAGTCTAAATGAGAAATACTCAGTATTTTTTATCCAATTTAAGTGATATGTTTGACGGCGATATCGGTATCTATTCATATCTAATCTCTGCTTCTCCAGACATAAATCTAAGCAAGAAAATATCCAGTATTTTTCATCTAATTTAAACAGTATCCAGTATTTTTATCCAATTTAAGTAACAGTGTTGATTGTTTCACATGCTTACTAGATGCATTCGAAAAAGAATGAACAATTCAGTTCTTAAAAAATTAAAACAAGGATAAAACCCACTGTACCTGTCAGCCAGTGGTTTGTGCCAAGTCTTTAGATTTCCTACAGTTGGACATAAGATGCTTGTCTGAGACAGAGACACTGAAGCAAGTTCATCCCATAACTTCATGTTTAAAAATGGGCTAGGAGGAAATGTGCAAGTACTGAGCTACTAATATAAGGAAAGCAAGGTAAGAATAATTGGAAAGTGAACATCAGGGCTGTTTCCCCCTGAATTTTAACATTATGTACCTTCACCCCCTAAACACATTTCTTTACATGAACTTTTATTTATAAGATCCTTAAGAAACCACTGAAAATTCTAATACATGTTGAGTTCCTATGATACACCAATCCTTAGTCTGATATTCTTTAGGCAGAATACTCAAGGAATTTGTCTACCTTTCAAGATTGCTGAGACTCCATGGAGCTATAGAAGAGAGAGATCAATGTATTTTTAAGTAACTTGAGTTTTCAGACGTGATTTTTTTTTTCGGCGTCTTTTGTGTCTGTCATCCACTTTCTCTGTGCTCCCTGATGCTTGGGTGTGTGGTAGGAGCTTGAAAGATAAAACTATTGATTCTCACTAATTTTATTCTTATTCTGGAAATGAGTGAACCAACAAAAGCTGGTCCCTCAGGCATTCTTTCATTTTACTCATGAAACTTATACCTGGTTTTTATGACCCATCATGCCATGCTTCTTCTCCCTAGGAGATAACAGCCGCCTCTATTCCAAGTCATACATGCTGTGCTCATTCTCACATCAAAGCTTTATTGCACATTTGTCTGTCGAGCATGTTTTTCTTTCCCTTTCCTATCTCTAAAACTTATCCCTTTTCACACTCATGAGGTGTGTGAAAGCTATAGTTTCTATCCTTAAAGGGATTTGAGTTCCTTTATTATGTACCGGGTGTTCACTGGAGTTGTTTTTCCATTTAGGCTGGGGACTCACTCCTTACTGTGACTCAGTTCCTTTATTGCATTCCCAATAATTCTGAAAACAGAGATGAATACCTGTGTCATGATCAAAAGATAATATCATAAAAAGTATTATCACTAGGGCGCCTGGGTGTCTCAGTCACTTAAGCTTCCAACTTCAGCTCAGGTCATATGGGATGGTTCTTGAATTTGAACACTGCATTGGGCTCTCTGCTGTCAGCATGGAGCCTGCTTCAGATCCTCTGTCTCTGTCTCTCTCAAAAAATAAATAAACATTAAAAAATTAAAAAAAAAAAACAGTTGTTACCTGTTGGGATCATAAAGCAGAGAGAGAGAGAGAGAGAGACCAAATGAACAGTGCTTTCAAATATGGAAAACATGTAAACTATATTATAGTACCCATATGCAGATACTGGATTTGAGCAAATTATAACTATGTAAATTACATTTCTTGATTTATATCATCTTCTAATCCTGTGGATTACCTATTCCTATATTAGTTTTCCAATGTTCCCATCACCAGTTACCATAACCCTAGTGATTTAAAATGACACAGATTTATTCTTTCACAGTTCTAGAGATTAGAAACCTGAAATCAAGGTATCATCAGGGCTGTGCTCCCTCTGAGTGCTCTAGGAGAGACTCTTCCCTTGCCTCTTCCAGTTCTTTGTGGCTGTCAGCATTTCTTGGTTTCCTTGGTTATTGCGATCTCACTCGAATGTCTGCCTCCATATTGGCATTATCTTTTCCTTTTTAGTCTGTGGCTTTTCTTATTCTTTCTACTATAAGAACATTTGTTACTAGATTTAAGACTTACTTGGGTTCCCCAGCATGAGATCACCTCAAGATCCTTAATTATAACTGCAAAGACTACTTTTTTTTTCAAGTAATTAACATTCAGCGTTTCAAGGATTTGGTGGTGGACGTATCTTTCGGGGGGAACACAATTCAACCTACCACAGTAGCTAAAGTAGGTGCAGTAAATAAATGTAAAATGAATTAGTGTTTCATTCTTTGAACCTGAAAATTCTTAAGTAAATGAACATACTCATGTATAATGAAAGAATTGGTGGGATTTTTTTCTTGCACTGCTTGTATTTTGCATTTCCTGGTTTAAAAAATTGGACATAAAAATATAATAATGAGATCCTAGCTTACTCAATAAAACAACATAGATGGCTTTCATAAAACCTGCAGATATTGTTAAAAAAAACTCAGCCAATATACTTCAATAAAGGTGGAGCTAACCTCAGTATCAGTGGAAGGAAATTCTTAATGTTCTAAAAAATGAGTTCTAGGTAAAAAATTAGACAGCAATATAATATATAATATTTTAAACTTATGTATGCATATGAAACATCTGGAGAGAGAGAAAAAACAAACATAAGCAACATTAACACCACATTATAAAGTAGCTTCTTTTCATTTTAAAGTGATATTCACAAATTTCTTCTTAAATATTTTGACATAATCTTATAATTGTCTGCTGTTTTATAGATTCTCCAACTTTAATGCTGGACTCATTAACTTGTAAAAGCCAAGAAAAAGACAAGAAAACCCCAGATTATAGAAACCTAAATGCATTTATTTTATCCAATCAGCTTAGAGTAACACAGAATTAGAAAACATAAAATTAAACCTTACCTTATTTCCATTAAATTTTATCATATTGGCAAAAAAATCATCTTAATATGGATGGTATGTTTTGAAGAGAAAACAGTTATTTACTGTGATAAATGAGAATAATCTGCTGTCCACATTCATTTTAGCAATTTGGGAGCTAAAGCTCAACACTACTGTAATGTACACAGGAACTTTTATACTATGACTACCTTAAATTTCACATTCATGGTAATTTTAACATGTAAATTTTGTTGGTAGGCTAATACATTTTCTAAATCTAGAAAATCCCTTGAAAGGAGTGATGCTAAAAGGCAAGTCAGAATGTGGTTAGACATAAGTCTAAGCTCTTTCTAGATTCAGGTAACAAGAACCAAGGTCTCACTATTAGGTGGAAACAGCTCCTGGGAAATCATCATGATGAGTAACATGAGGAATAGAGAAGAAAATATGAGTAGATTGCTATGGAAAAAAATGTGACAGGAAAACATTTTAATGGAATTTCTACCACTTTATTTATGATAAACTGGCAACTCAATAAATATGTGTGTTCTGTTGCTGAGTGTTACAGCACTGCCAATTTTTCTACCCCGTGATTGATAGAAATTGAGAATAGCTTTAGTGTTCACCATCTGTCATTAAAGAGTCAAGTTCAAGTGGACAGAGCTTCTTTATACGTTTTTAAATAATATGGCTATTACACATTTCACATTGCCTCTGAAAGAGATGCAATTTTACAGTGACATATCGAACTTTAATGTTTTTCTTGCTCCTTGTCAGATTACTGTCTGTCCTTATTTGTGTTGGCTATTTGAATGTTTCTAACTATTTCACATATTTTGGGGCTGTCTAAAATCTTTCCTGGAAAAAAAGTGGGAAGCAGGTATGTATAAACATCTTTATGTGACTGAGTACAAAGTTATTATTTTAATTACCAAGGATACTTATAGGGCCATATTCCATTTAAAAGTTATACAAAACCATCATTTCTCTTTTAGTTCATGCAGCCATTTTTTTGATTGTTGGCCTTGGGCCATTTAACTTACGCTTATAAATGATCACAAGAGAAAAAAAGAGAATTTTAAGAATGATTTTGAGATCACTAATAGGTTATTTCAAAGAAGAGCATAAACCTCTTTGGAGGATCCTGATGTTGCAGTCATAAGGGGCCTGCTGAATCCTCAAGTTAATTGGAACTCAAGCAGACAAGGGAATGACAGTTTACATGTAGACTTAGAGATAGAACCTAATGAGATAATGGCTAAAACTAGACATTTAGTAGAGATACATTCAAATTTCAGAATATAATTGAGGAAAAGGAAAGAATTTTATAATTAAGAAATGGGCTGAATGTCAAAGACATGGAATTTGGTTATAAAAATAGATTATCTTAATTGCAAAAATTCAATAAAAATATTTTTATCTACATTTTGATGAAAATAAAAAATCTGTAACAAATATAATTAGGATAGACATTATTCAAAATATATTAAAATCAGTTGTGTGTTATATTGTTAGTTTCAGTGGATATGCAGAGGAATATATAGGGAAAGTGGATTTGACTAGCAGGGTTATGTAAATGTGAACTTTTGCCAGGACAACTAATTACTTTCTAATGGAGTATTTTAAATAAATCCTAATCATTTTAAATGATGACTATTAGGTTTATTCACTGTGTCCAATAAATGCTGTAAACATTCTTTACTAAGGTAAAA
This sequence comes from Suricata suricatta, assembly GCF_006229205.1. Classification (NCBI taxonomy): domain Eukaryota; kingdom Metazoa; phylum Chordata; class Mammalia; order Carnivora; family Herpestidae; genus Suricata; species Suricata suricatta. The sequence goes on along the minus strand of NC_043705.1, from coordinate 60,246,097 downwards.
TTGCATTTGATGTTTTGTTTTCATTAGCTATTTTAGAAATAAAGTAATAATAGTACAGAGCAAAAAGGTGGAAATCTCTGTGGAACAAACAGGTACATCAAAGCTATATTTTAATGATAGAACCCAGTGTCTGCAAGAATTGTTGACCATGTCAAAAGAATGGCAAAAGTATATAACAATCCAAATATTATTTACTTTTTATTTTTTAATGTTTTTTAATTTTTATTTATTTAGAGAGAGAGAGAGAGAGAGAAAGAAAGAGAGAGAGAACATAAGCAGGGTAGGGGCAGAGAGAGAGAGGGAGACACAGAATCTGAAGCAGGCTCCAGGCTCTGAGCTGTCACCACAGAGCCTGATGCAAGGCTCAAGCTCATAAGCCATAAGATCATGACCTCAACTAGAATCAGGTGCTCAACCAACTGAACCAACCAGATGCTCCAACAATCCAAATTAAAAAAATAATAATTTATCTACAGATGTGCGCTTCCCTTGCATGAAATTTTGCCTCTTTTCTAAAACAGTTAATATCATTTATGCAACTGTTTTCTCTTACATTATGTAAAATGAGTATTTTTTAGAGAAAGGTTGACACTTTGTTATAAGTAAGGAGTATTGTCTTTTTATAAGTCGAGAAATGGGATGAGCCCTTGACTGAAAGTTTTTAATGGCCACTTGTGAGAGTACAAGACTTCCATTATGTGACAGATTTTGTAAGTTACTCACCTAGGTGACCTTTCAATTAAATTATTGGAGTGCATTCTAATTCAGGATTTCCCTGAAGATCACTTTGAATATTCATCCAATTCAGAGGTTCCCATGCATCTCGTTAAGCATTATGACCCACCAGAAGCATGTGCTGTTGGCACACCAAAATCAGCACTGAGATTCAAATTCCTTTTGAGAGCAATTTGTGGAATTAATTTACCTATATGATATTGGCCTGGTAAGGGGTTCATTCAACATCTGTTGGGTCATCTTTGCTTCAGACATTTTATCTGAAGAAATAAAAAAATATTCCTAGTGGTAGTATTTACTTAATTCCCTGGCTTTTAATTTAGGCAAACATGAGGTGAGATGCTCATAAAATACCCCATCTTTGAGATTTGTTCAGCTTAATGTTCTGCAGATTATTAATATATTAAAAGCTGAGTACTTCTCAGTTTGTTTCTCTCACAGATTAACCATTTGAAGGCAAAATTCAATAATTTGAAGATTAATTTGTTTAGTTTTCTGCAGCATTCATCATGAACAACAGTCCATTACTTCTTGACATTTTTGCCTTTCTATCTCTGATATTGTATTCTTCATTGGGTTTAAAGATGTCTGGTCCTATTTAGTGTTCTGTTTTCCTTGTCTGCTTTTTAAATATGGTCTTTACTATATAACTGACCCATTTGTATACAGTCTCCCCAAGGCTTCCTGTGTAGACAGGATTCCCAAATCCAGGTAGCTAAACCTCTTAGTGACTCAGTTCTCTCAGTGAAATGCAAAATTATGTAATCATTATTGGAGGTATTATATGTAAAAGACCTAGGGGAATAAACAACTCATAATATACATAAGGTGGCTTTTTCTTCTCTCTCTTTTCTATACCCTGGTATCTCTTTCTTGAATTTCAGATTTCTATTTTCAGTAATCTGCTAGCCACATCTAATGGCCTATTTGCAAAAAAGAATGTTCTTTACTTTCTTTCCTCTTCCTTCATGTATTTCCTATTTCAGTGACATTACCAATATCTCTGTCAGGCATATAACATCCAAGTCACCTTTAATTCCACTCTCTTCTTCAACATTACCTCATACACTCATTTGGCTTTTACTCTGCCGTACTATTAAGTCCATCTCCTGCTGTGGACTCCTGATTGACATCCTATAGTACTAAGAGTCTGTGTTTCCACAAAGTTTGCTTAGCTCTTTATAGTTTGCAAAATGTTATATTTTCTTGCTGAATCAGTTCAGATGAGCTTGGTTATGCTCCAGGAAGGCGCCACATCCAGATTTCAGTGGCTTAATATGCATGTCCAGTGGGGGTCAGTAGGGGATCTCGGCTCATTGTAGACACTCAGGGACCCAGGCTAACAAAGGCTGCATCTCAACAGGTTGTTTCTGTAGTCATCATAGCAGTGGGAAGCAAACAAGGTTAATCAATCATCAGTTCTTAATACACCTGTAGAAATGATAGACATTACATCTCATAATATTGGCCAAAAAATTACATAGCTACTATGAGCTTCAAAAGGGATGGAGAAACACAATCCTACCATGTATCTGTGAGGAGAATTGGTACATTTCTGAAGTCTTAATGACTATAATCTGACAATTATAAAGACTTTCATACTGGTTTCTCCGCCTGCCTGTGCTGACATTCTTCTTTCTCAAATGCTTTGTAACAAAATTTTCCTTCATAGCCCTGTTATTTCAAAAAATTAATTTACTTTTCTCAGTGCCTTCATTGTATATACACATTGTATAATTTCTACATATTGTAAAATAGAATGTGCTCTTTCATTTGGCATTTAATAGAATTCATGTAGATATTAGCATGTAACTAACTTGTTTTCCTGTTTTTTATTTAATTGGTAAAATTCTACTCTACTCCATAGTTATTTTGTGTGAAGTTTGCTTAACTATTCCTTAACTTGAAGACATTTATTTTTTTTTAAATGTTTATTTATTTTTGAGAGGGAGAAAAACAGAGCGAGAGTGGAAGAAGGGCGTGTGGGGGAGGGGGGGAAACACAGAACCCAAAGCAGTCTCCAGCTCTGAGCTGTCAGCACAGAGCCCAACATGGGGCTCGAACTCATGAACTGCCAGATCATGACCTGAGCTAAAGTCGGACACTTAACCAACTGACCCACACAAGTGCCCCAACTTCTGGCAGTTAAATGACTTCAGGAATTTCATATTTAGGCTATGCAACATTTTTAGAAAGGGTGAGTAAGTAGAGTTGAGCTAATTCAAAATACTGGATTCTCAAATCAGATTAGTCAAATCAGAGATTTGTCAAATCAGAGATCTTACCCAGTATTAAAGGTTACTAATGCTTTCAAGGATATAGGCTCTCAAGAAGCATAGGCAAATCAAGGAGAGTTTTAGGACACTGATGACAGCTCCCCAGATCTTTCTTTTCTCCATTGGACACATGCTTTCTGACTCAGAAAAGGTATATGTGTTATCACATCTATGAGGGTGATGATAGAGAGCTGTTTAGGTAATATGCTATCTTTGTTTAGTTGTGTATTTTACATGCCATTTGCCATGGAGTTGTGCTTTATAATTTCATGTATTATAGATATCGTGCTAAAAACATTAACAGGTAAAGTTGTTCCTAGCAAATGTTATTATGTTTACAAAAAACTGAAATGTCTAACTTTCTTTTCTTTGGATCATACATCTGATAAAGAAGAGAGAGAGAGAGAGAAATGGATTTTAAGGCAGTTGGCTAACTGTTTTATCCACAAGATTCAAGTGATATATATTTGGGAATTATTGTTTACATCCTAGATTATTTCTTTGAGATTTAAAGTACAAGAATCTCATTTTTCATTCCTTAAGTGTTATTCTATTAAAATGTTCTGAAACATCCAGCTTTACCCCACTGTGTGTCTGAGTGCCTTCTGCTTGATATATACTTTCCTGTGAGGGTGAATTTTAATGGAAATCATATGAGGAAGATTGTCACTCTTTCTCCATATAAGACAGTTTTTCCAGTTTTTTCCCCACTCTGCCAATACTTTCCAAGGAAGTTGTTTTCTTACTGTCAATCTCTACATAGTTAGTAAAGCCTGTCTGCCACTAACATTGGTCTGATTTAGATTTAAGGATTTTATTTTTGTTTCTTTTAAAATTAGTTTCATTAGAATAACTATATGGCTAATTACTTCAGTTTTGTTCAAACAAGTATAATATGTCAGAAAACTCTGTAATAAGTTTAACAATTTGGATGTGTCATATAAAAATATATTTCTTTTAAACTTGAAACCTCATTAAAATATATAATTTAAGATGATATAGCCATTCTTCTCTATGTATGTTATGATTCCTGTTTTGAGATGTGGGTTTTTTTTTAAGTGAAGAGAAAGCTTGCTATATTTACTTCAATTACTCATAAATGTTCATTAATTTTTATATCCAGTTTGGTTTATTGAAAGCAAATATGCTTCATCACTTATGTGTGCTGAAGATCATTACATATAGCCATGATTAATCCCTAAGAAAATTTGAACTCATTAGATAGATTGATTAATTAATACTCTGCCTTTATTCAGAATGATTTTACAGAGGCATCTTTAAATTCAGGTATGAATCATACAACATTTATAACTCAAATTCTAAATAAACTCATTCATGAAAATTAATCCCTATGATCTTGAATGCAATCATCTGGGTTTTCCCTAATCTTTAAGACTCCTGCAGGGATAAAGTGTACCAATATAGTATTAGAAATCCTCCAGATCTATGGATCTGTAAAGAGCGTGTTTCCTCAGTCATATAGACCATTGTGTTGCTTGCTCTCAGCTTGTCTATCTGTCCTTGTTCACTTTAGAGTGGACCACAGAGTAAACTCTCAGGGCTTCTGCTTTTACTCCAAATGCCACAGCTAATGTGGCTCTTAACTGAGCTGAGGTGTGAGGGGAGGACGCCAGCATTTGCTTTTACCACCCACCACTAAAGTCTCTTCAAGTCTACAGACACAAAAACTTCTTGTTGCAAAGATGGTACTAGAGATTTGAGGCTGCTTGGAAGAGATAAAAATGACACAACACATAAGAAATAAACTTGATGTTTGATATGACTCTTTCTTGAATCAAGTAAAAAGGAAATAAAAGGTTGAGGCTTTTTTGTTTTTTCTCTTCATTGATGAATTCCATTCCAAGCCTTGCTCCTCTATCTCAGTCACATGTTTTTCTTTCTTGCTCTGAAATCTGCCAGCCTTCCCACCCCACCCCGTTCAAATCTCCCATTGTAGATTTCATGCTTGCAGGTAATAGCAGAGATGTAAGAAGAAAGTTCAAGTTTACCAGAAAGCCTTGCCAGGTAACCCTCCACCCCCTACTTAGGAGGTGCTGGATCACATTTGGAGACCATCGTCTTCCTTTCATTGATATTTGAACTTTCAATATAGGCAGTGTAAGGATTTTCTATCCTCCTTCTAAAAGTGGTTAGAAGGGTGAGGATGATTGTTTTTCTTGTTCTATGTAGCTGGAAAAGGAAAAAAAGGGACAGAGGAAGAAAGGTAAAGCAGTCAAATTACCATGAATTTAAGGTGAGGTCTGTGCATGAAGGGTTAGCACACTCATGGCATAGGCCTGCAAGGTATAAGTAAGCCATAAATTTGTCTCTAAATATTTTCCTTAAGAGCAGCTGCTGTTTTCACAATAAGAGATCCTCACACATTGAACCATCTCATCTTTACCAACAAGAGCAAAAACTCAGCAAAATCGATTCAAGTTGCAATTTGCTCTTTACAGAGGTCTGAGTCTCCACATCAAGCAGACACTGTTGGGAACAAATTATTCTGGAAATCTTATAGCCAGGTAATCTCATTCCATCTTAGACATCTTAATGTCTTTGGTGACTACTAAAACTGAAAGCCTTTCTGGCTAGTGATCTTAAGTAATTCATGTTCTCAGATAGCTCTACCTACTCTGGTCAGGTCTAAATTTCTGCTGCTCACCTTTTTCTTGAAATGGAAGAGCCCTATTCATAGCACACAAATTCCATGACATGCTCAGCATCTCCCCAGACATTTCCTGTGTCTTTACACAGTGTTTTGAAAAGGCTGATACTCAGTGCTGATTGTCATGGGATGATTTTAGATGGTGGGCAAACAAGACATTAATAACCATGAATTATGTACTGTTACAGAGAAGGTTACTTTCTTGCTTATTCTCCTTGACTCATTAAGGTTATGTCAAGAATGGCTCAGTATATTGTTAATCTAAAGATTATAGTTCTCTAACATCTTATAAAATATATCCAAAATGTATATGTGTACTTAGCATGTGACTCCTTAACTCATTTCAGATCCATAACTCATTTAGCTTCTTAAATGACTTTTGTTCTTTGAATTCAAACCTCCCACCCCTGCATCCCTCCACCCTTCTCTTTCAGCTCCTTAAAGCCTAATCTCTCCCCCTTTACTAGCCAAAGCCATCTATCATCAAAGCTACTCTCTTGCACATATTTTAATTGTCTTGACTTGTCATTCTGAGATACACACAAGTGCACAACATTTGACCTTGGATTGATGGTATTATTGTCCTTTTCTACAAAGCACAGAAGTGCCACACCATACAGAGACTGGTGCCAGTAGAGTTTTCTAGACTTCAACACCAGCTGAACACCAACACTACCTACAAATCCTCTGACTGCCTACTCAGATGTCACCTATGCCCCACCAGATGCTATTTAAAAAGCTTCTATTTCCTTGGTATCATACATCCTCCCACCACCCTTTCTATTATTGAGACAGAGATATACTTTGCAGTGGAAATAGAAACCTTCCCTCAGTAACTCCATCAAATAGCTAATCCTGCACATTCATTTTATGTGCATGTGATCAGTCATTTTTTGCTTAAAACAATTAAATGACTTTCTGTTACCCTCAGGATAATCCCTAATCTGGTTTCCGAGGCTTGTCCTAATCAGGCTCTGCTAATCTCTGACTTTCTCTGGTACCAGCACCCCTCTTGCACATCCCATTGCAATTCTGTTGCATTTGTTTCAGGTCTACAAATTATCCATTAAGTTTTTATTTGAGTATAGTTGGCATATAATTACATTAGTTTCAGGTGTACAACATAGCGATTCCACAAGTTTATACATCATGTGATGCTCACCACAGTGTAGCTACCATCTGTTACCACATAGTGCTATGACAAATCCATCGACTGCATTTCTGCTCTGTACCTCTTATCTCTGTGACTTACTCATTCCATACCTGTATAAGAGACCTTCCTTATCAGCTAACTTTGGCTCATCCCACAGACCTCGACTTTAGATGTTAATTATTCAAGACATTGTACCCGGGTCCCCATTACTGCATTAGGTATTCCTCCTACATTCTCCCAGAAGTCTGTGCAATTGCCATGTGTTAGCACTTATTTAATTAGATTGAAGTTTTCTATTTACTTGTCTATATTCTTCATTGACATATAAGATTTTTTAGGTGATTGATTATATATTTTGATAGTGTTATTTATACTCAGTGCTTGGCACCTAGCATCTATTTAATACATTTCTGAAGACTGAATTATGTTTCAAGTTAGAGTTTTCCATAAGAATAAAGTAGATCTGTGTCTCATAAGAAACAACTATTCTTGGTCTCAAGTTCAGAGAGATTTCTCCTTGGCCCTGGATAACAGAACTCCATATGGCAAATAAAGCAGGGCATTTTTTTTCCTAAAATCTGTTTATTTAGGTCAGTGGTATAACAGCAAAATGTAATCCTATAGAAGCACTTCTGTATTTGTAAGAATAATCCTATGTACATGGATAGCTGCTCTTCTGACATAATATAAAGGTAAATCCAGCTTTTGATCCAGTATTTAGTATTCCCTCATGAGTACTTGAAAAACTTAGCCATTTAAATGCAGATTCAAATTCTACCAACAGAGTTATACTGAGTACCTCATTGCTAGGTAGTTGGGGTGTATCAGTGAACAACACAAAGTTCTGTGTCCTTATGGAGTTTACATTCTAGCAGGGAGTGTCTGACAATAAATGAAACCAATAGATAATAAAAAGATAGAGATAGGTAAGCAAATGAATAAACAAGTAAACAAATAAATAAGGGAGTAAAGCTATTGAAGAGACAAGATCTCAGAAAAGAGAAATAGGAATATTGGTGTTAAGGGCATGGTTAGCAGTTTTGACAGGGAAAAGGTAATATTATTTGAGTGAAGTTTTGATAAGATGATTTTGAGCAAAGTTTTGATAGACATGAAGAAGTTAGCAGAACAACTTCTTAGGTGCAGGGAACTTCCAGTGCAAAGTTTCTGAAGTGGAAGCCTGGCTGGCATGTTCAGTACAGGAGCAGGGACCTTGCAGACAAAAGTTATTTTATCATTTTCCAATGTAGTATCAATAAATCATTTATTGCAAGTATTTATCCATATTTTCTGGCTTTATAACCACTAGTGTTTTGAGGTAGAGACAAGAGCATTTTCCAGCGAGGTGGATGCAGGATAAAAGCATATACGCCCCTATGCTCCAAGGGGCAACATAGGCAGAAATAGGAATGATGTCCTGTTAGGAAAGTTGAGAGCCCCGATGAGCACAAACATATGACCCAAAGACTGCAGTTTTCTGCCCCGAGGTGGACTAAGAGAGCTCCTATGAAAGAGCTGAGATTCTCCTAGAGATTTCAGGTTCCCCTCTAGCACATGGATCAAAGAAACTTTGGAGCCCTAAGTTCTGTGACCTACAGCATGGTCAAAATGATCTTTTCCAGAAAAATATTAAAGCAAATGTAATAAAATTTCTACTACGTTATGGGAGTGAGCCTCAGTCCACATCCATCAGATATTAATCTTCAACAGTACGGTTATCCTTGAATGCACAAATTAGAGACATTTTTGCTGCTTGCCAATTTTCCATTAGAATTCAACATATCTTAACCTATCCAAGTACTATAGTGTCTTATACAATGATATAAGTACATTGTTTAGCTGTTTCTTTGAAAATTACCACGTCTATATATTTACAACTGATTTTTAGCACTAAAAACCAGTCATAAATCTCTTTACCTCACTGTTTATGACCTACATCAATTAGACTTCTAAATTATTTTAGAAGCTTGTTTGCAAGAAAAATTGCACTAAAATCTCTACCATATTGATGCAGTGGAGCCACACATTCCGTCACTTCTAGGAAATTATTGGTTACTCTGAAAATCTTTCGTACTTATTGCACTGATCTTAAAGAATGACCTAATAAAGTTAAATTTTCAGACCTACTATATTTAAATAGCATGTTGGTAACAACTCCTAATTAATTAAGGAATTCATTTATTGACTAAGGTCTTCTTTACTGCATATAATCTCTCTGTACTATAATATTTCATTTAACAGAAAACATGTTGGAAATAAGAAAGGGTAACAGACAAAAATAGCTCCAGGCATTTTGTATTGAAGATGTGAACCTCAGATTTTTTTGTCCATCCAGATGGTGACATGCTGACCATTTTAATCAGCATACTTTATTTGGATCATAAAAACATTATAAATATTAAATCACAGTGCAGTCACACCTGGATTATTGCCACTTCTCTTAATGACTATATGACCATATTCTAGGTAGTATTATGCACAATGTCAGAGTCCAAAGACAGATAAGATAGTGTAATATTTAATTTTTTTATTATTTTGATCAAGCCAAAGAGGGCTAAAATGTCTAATAACTTTTGTGAAGGAAGCCTGGCCATTTTATGAACTACAGTCAATCTTTTACAAAACTCACCACAAAATTGTCAGCAGGAATAGTTTCTTTTATAGGGAATACAGTGATTACCATAGCTCCATCTAAAAATTGCCCATCTATATTCATGTGATTAATGTAACATGGAATTTACAAATTTAAATGCATAATGCTGGAAAAGTAGAAATAAAGATTTTTATAGTAATGCAAATTTGTGCTGCATACATTTAATCCTTTCTCTCATGGGTTAGAAAGTGAATTGTGTTTAATAGCTCGACATTTTTAATTGGGTTTGCAATGATAATAAATTGTTGTACACATTTTTAAATGGATTTCCAGAGTTCTCAAATATTTAACTGCCTACTATATTTTCATGTCGTCTACTACAAGCATACAGACAAGTACTTTATGTAAAATGTGATGTTATTATTTCTAAATGGCTTTTTTTTTTTTTTTCTGCCCACACATTGCTTTTCCCTGTGGGCAAATCTTGGTAGAGTTGCTTTTTGTTTTTGGGTTTTTTTTTGTTTTTTGTCTGATAAAGAAATTCAAACTCCCATCAGAATGTTCTTATATGTATCAGTTTTAGATGTGCATCCAAACAAAAAGACTTGTAAGGTTAGTGAAATGACAATACAACTTTTAGAGCTCTAGAGAGACAGATCATGGAAAAACAGAAAAACAGCTCAAAGAGTTTCAGGAAATCAGGAAACATGTATATTTTCTCAAAATACAATTTTTCCATCTTTCTTCACTTTCCTATAACCCTTATGTTCTCTCTGTTTTATTTTTTCCTCTTATGGTTTCTAAAGGAACTGAGATTGCTGAAAATATGTGTTATCCCTTTTGGTCAAATAAACCTTCTTTTGGAAGCAAGCAGTGTTGGTAGTTTCTGCAACTCGACTTTTTCTTTAGTTGCATGGAAGTAACTCCCTATATGAGCAAAAGAGCTGACCAGAATGTCCTTTTGGTATACTATGTCACTTAAAGGAAAACATATCACTAACATACATTTCCAATATATTCAGTCCATGAAGTTGTGAATATTTTTCAACCTGCCAACAGGTATTTTTTCAGTGCTACAAGGTATGTAAAACAGAGAGTGGCTTATAAAAGAAATCCTATGTTTCTGAGACATTAAAATCTATTCTGAAGGATAAAACATATACACATTAAACAGTTCATTAATAATGAAAAGTAATATGTTAAGTGCCACAATCATTTCCTTTCCTGCTAATTATTCTCCCTACTTCTCTGGCTATTGTTTTTTCTGGAGCATTGCATTTCCCATCTCACCATTAAATGGTGATGTTTCTTGAATCTTGGTTCTAGATTCTCTGTATCATCTCCAGTGTTCCAGTGGGTGATTATGTCCATACTATGAATTTCCATCTATACCCAGGGATGCTAACATTTATATCTCCAGGCTGCACTCTCTTCTGCCTTCCTGATATATCTTCTTGAAGAATAGATCCAAAAGCTGAATCATGACCTTCCCTTCGAATCTAGACCCTCGTCCGAGATATTTGTTTTAGGGAATGCTACCAACATTCACCCATTGAGATGTGAAATCTAGAAACATAGTAGTCACTGTTGACCCTTTGCTCTTAGATCTGTCTCTCTTCATGTTTCCCAGCCTACCACTCTAATCTAGGCTTCCTGTCATGCTTTACCTGGATTAGCAGGATGACTTTTAACTGGTCTGTGTTCACCTATGCTGTTCTTGTCAAAGTACTATCCATATTTTACTTTAAAATAGAAATTCTGGTCATAGTACCCTTTTGCTTAAATGTATCAGTATATCCAATAAAGCCAAATTTTTTGTGTGTGTGGGCATGGCTTATGTCAGCCTGCACAATTTGGTCCCTGTCTATCCCTCTGTCTTTGTCTACTCCACCTACACTGGCTTTCTTGATGACCTTTCTTCTTGCCCTGCTTCTCCTTCCACAGAGGTATGAATTGGAGATTTATCTCCTTTATCACCTTAGCACTTATTTGGTTTTTAGCTCCTAGCTTATGGGTCACTTTCTCAGGGAGCCTTTTATTAATAGATTTTCAGGAAAAACTACATGTTTTCTTTATGACTTGTTAAACAATTACACTTCTTTATGTGATGATTTGAATGGTGTCAGTTCTTCCATTCACCTGGTTATACAAAACAGAAAGAGTATCTGTTTTGCTCACTGTTATAACTCTAGTACTTAGCACTGAATCACTGGAATACAATAGGAGCTCTAGATATGAATATAGTGATTATGTGAATAAATGGATAAATGAATAAGTGAATGAATGAAACAAAGGCTTTAATAGAGTAATAGAACATTTGTTGAAGAGGACAAGGAGCAATGATAGGGAAGAGGTAATGGAGGTTAAGAAACTTGGAGTAGTCTTGTAAGGAAAGGGAGATTTGGAAGAGACACTAGGGTATAGAAATGCATTCCAACCTGGGAACCATTTGATCAGAATCCTAAACAAAAGTATCTTCTTTTGTGACAGGATGGCAATTTAACCATGCGAAGCATTTTGGTTCATTTTTGTGAACAGTGGAGGTAGAACTGACTATACAAGAGTAGTTCAAATTTATGAACTCAACTTCCAGGCAGTAGGAGACTATCCCAAAAATTCATTAAGTACATCATTATGTGTCCTTTTGGGGGATTAAAATAAGTTTCATGATTTTGCTGTTATTGTTTATGAAGAGAAAGTCTGCTTTTTGGGAATAGGATATTTCAGTTGATCTTTAAAAAATAAGGTAAAATATTCAATGACTACTTGGTGTTGTTTTGGGGAATTATTTGGAAAAACATGATATTAATGGTGCTTTAGCTGGAGTGCTTTCAATTCAGGTCAGGATGACAAAGTCCGTCGCATTATTTTTTTTTAGTTTTAAAAATTTTCTTTAGTTTGCCATTATAAATATATATATGCATAATGAGATAGTAGGAAGTATAATGATATTACCTAACTTCCTTATGAGACCTCCATCATTTATTTGACATAGATGATCAAAAGTAAAAATGGAAGAGAAGTTAATTGTCACTGTCTTGCCTCTCCTCCTTTCCTCTTCTCTTGTTTTAATTCTTGGTTTGTGTTCATGACCTTTTCTGTGTTTGGGCAAGCATCCCCTAAGCTTTTATCCAGTGATTAAGAAGCATTCATTATGCACTCTGTTTGACATGGTCATTACTTAATGCTCACTTAACAAAATTCTACAAGACCAAATTATCACAGTGGGTGAAGGAACAGATGGCCAGCTGGCCAGAATCCATGCCTGCTTTGTTTTATGCCTTCTCAAGTCTGCCACAAAGAAGCTACATGCAGGACCTGCGGAGGCAATCCAAACAGTAACTCGCCCAGCCAGCTGTGCTTCCAGCCTTCTCAGCTGTGAAGTCAGGGTAGGCAGCCTTCCCATTTGAGTGTAGCTGGAAACTCTTCCTACAGGGATCTTGCTGCCTTGTGATTAGGATGGCAGTCGCACAGGACAGATTTTAAAAGTAAAAATAGAAATCCTTGTCCCCACCTTCTATCACTGCCTTCAAAATCAAAACCATTATTCTAGATTTCAAGAGAAAGAGTTATAGTTTTGTGGAAATAGTGCACCTGTGTGTTTGTATGTGTGTGTGCATGTGCACTCATGCTCCTATTTTTAGCACCTGTTTGTGATTATAAGATTATCCACAATTTTATATTTTACAAATTGCCACAGCAGTCAACAATGAAAATTAGGGTTGGCCTCAGGCTTGAAATTAGTTATTGAAACCTGCTTAGTGTGGATTAGAAAGGGCTACAGATGAAAATGCATCTGCTCTCTAAACTTCAAGTTTTTGCTATAGACTATGATTAGTAGTTTTAATTATATGCTGACATTCCTAATATAATAACATGTAATGTTACATGTATAATACATAATATAATATAATAATTTTCAATAATCAAACATAAATGAAACAACATCAAAGTATCTAGCACTTTATCAGGATTTATGGGGATACAAAAATATAAGGAGAAGGTGTTCCTATACACAGGTAGTTTATAGGAACCCCTAGACCTTATATTTTATAAGTTTACAATCTCATCAGGGAGACAAAAGAGACCCATGAAATAATTAGAGAAGAAAGCAATGTTCAGTGACATGTTAGTCACACAGTAGAGGTGGCAAGCTCAGGCAGAGGTTGGAAAAGGTGAAGAGTTGTCAGAGACAGACTGATGAAGAACATGGAAATTTTGTACCTTTTTTAGAGACCCCATGTAAAACAGTGAGATTTCTTGATGCTCCTGGAACTGGGGCTCAATATTTGCTTTTAATAATACACATGGAAAACATGGATCTGTGCCTGGTCTTTAATCTATACCCTATCCTATTGACATGGATAAGGGGAAGAGCTAATGGCACCCTGCAATGATATCTTATCATTTTGCACCACCTGTTGATGGTGTTTTTGGGCTAGAACTGTATTTTGCAGACATGGTATGTGAGTTCAAACAGATGAACTCGTCAAATAAGTGATTTGCAGAGTTCTGTTTGGAAACAGCTCCCTGATTAAAGAGGACTTTTTAAGGATTTGGAGTTAAATTGCTATAATTTATAAAGGTAACAAAAACTAGTTTTCTACAATTACCAGAAACAGACTTTTTCCCCTTAGATTAATCACAATTTATTGGATGTTAGTTTTATCAATTAGCTTGGGTTGCATTTATGGTTTCCTAAACATCATAGAATTTTCACAAGAAAGTCATTATTCTTATGCTAGTGGTCATCTGAAAAACATAAAAGTATGACTTGATTATCATAACAGTTTATACTTTTGCTATCTCTTCCTCTTAGATATTAGGAGTGTTTATTCTGTTAACCCAAGATTTCAAAGTACACTTGACTCTTATATCACTAACTTCAGCAATAATAAACAACTTAATTTTGTTTGGATTCATTAATTTACAAAAGGCTTCTATCTGCTCTCTCTACTGTTTATAGGTATATAATGTCATAATTAGTTTCCTTTGTTTTAGAGAGAAAAATCAAAGGACAACATTGTCTTTTGTCTGTGTTCATTATATATTGCTCTATTAATGATAAAATAACACAGTAAGTCAGCAAATATTGTTGGTTAGCTAAAACGTATTTCAAAATAGACAGCAGGTTTTGGAAGATAAAAAAAAAATGTATGTACATTGTGACTATAGACTATTGAGACAGATTTCCATTTGTGTAATAAAACATTCCCACCTGAGGGGTGCCTTGGTGGCTCAGTCAGTTAAGCTCCTGGCTCTTGATTTTGTCTGAGATCATGATCTCTCAGTTTGTCCACTTGAGCACAGAGCCTGCTTGGGATTCTCTCTCTTTCCCTTTCTCTTCCTCTGTCTCTCTAAATAAGGAAGGAAATAAATAAATAAATAAATAAATAAATAAATAAATAAATCAGAGATTTTCTCTCTCCCCCTTTCTCTGCCTCTGTCTCTCTAAATTATTCATTCAATCATCAATCAGTAAATCAATCAGATAGTCATTCCAAGCTGAGAGTTTCCATCATGGGTGGTGGTTTAGGAATCTTGTTTTGGCAGTAGTGTGCCAGATGAAGGGACAGAGAAGAGAATGAGAGACTATGCTCCATGATAAAATGTGGCAATAGCAAGAGTTATCATCATTGTAAAATGATTCATCTTTTTGCTATAGTTTATAACTAATTTTTTAAAGATTATATTGATTTTAATATTTATTAGAAAAAGAAGACATATCAACTATTATGACATGAATATGGTGTGTGTTTATAGAAATAATACATATAAAGACTTTTTCTGATTGTTGACAGTGATGTAAAACAACAGTGCCATTAGCAAGTCCAACTCTAGACAATGGTTTTAAGCAGCTAAATACCAGTCCCCAGAAATCTTAATTATATTTTTGGTACTTCATTCCACCTTGCAGTGCCAGATCCTCCTTGATGCCAAATAAGTAGCCATTTCTGCACTCTTTCTAGGCTTTGCTCCAAGTTTAAAATGCTCTCTTGATCTTGTAATGAGAGCCAAGTAAAAATAGTGTTAGTTGTTGATAAAGATGAGTTCTTGGCCAGCCAACTTTAACAATAAATAAAGGCTCTAGTTTCCTTAACCAACTCCACTGATGCAAGAAAACAACTACTTGGGGACTATAGTGGTTTGAATAGTACCTCTCCAAAATTCATGTCTACCAGGAATCTTAGACTGTGATCTTATTTGTAAATAGGGTGTGTAGTAGTTTTCCAGGATTGCCATAGCAAAATTCCACAGCTTGGTGGCTTAAACAACAGAAATACATTTCCTCACAAGTAAGTCTCCAAGTGCAATGTCAAGGTGTCAGCAGGTTTGATTCTTCATGAAGCCTTTCTCCTTGGCTTGTTCATAGCCCACTTCTTGCTTTGGCCTCACATGGCTTTTTTTTTTTTTTTTCTTCTGTGTGCACATATCACTTATTGTCTTTTATGTGTCCAAATTTGCTCCTTATAAGAGAAGTTGGCTCAGATTAGGGCCCACCCATATGATCTTGCTTAATCTTAATTACTTTAAAGTTTCTGTCTCCAAATACAGTCACATTCTGAGACAATGGGGTTTATGGCTTCAATGTGAATTTTGAGAGAACAAAATTCAGATCATCACAGGGACTTTGCAGACGTAATTAAGGATCTTGAGAAGAAATCATCCCGGATGAGAGTGGGCCCTAAATCCAATGACTGGTGTCCTTCTAAGAAGAGGAGTGAACACACAGAAACACAGGAAGAAGGCACATGAGATTGAAGGCAGATTTTGGAGTTATACTGCTATAAACCTAGGAATGTAGGAGCCACCACTGGCTGGAAGAGACAAGGACAGATTTTTTTCCCTTGAGCCTTCAGAGGGAGATTGGTCCTCTGGACACCTTGGTTTCAGACTTCAAGACTACAGAATTTTGAAGGAATAAGTTTCTGTTGTTTGACGCCACCCATTTTGCAGTACTTTGTTATGTAGGGACTCTAGAAACACTTTAGCCAATAGTTAGCTCAGTGGTTTCCCATGGACGATTGCATATAAGGAGTCCAGAATTAATTCTTGAGGAGAAAGTTTATTGGTGGGTATTTAAAAACAACGACTCTGTTTAGCCCAGGATTTCAGTTTTTATAAGCTATTCACATATTTTCACATTTCAAGAACAATTTGTTAAATTTTCTCATTCCTCCTCTAAAATGGAATGTTTTATATTTTTTTATAGTTTACCCACCTGTATATGTACAAAACATCCATAGATAATTTTTCTCCTCAAATGGCTGAATTTGCACTTTGTATTTTTATTTTATTTATTTATTTTTTTAATATTTTATTGTCAAATTGTTTTCCATACAACACCCAGTGCTCTTCCCCTCAAGTGCCCTCCACCATCACCACCACCTGTCTTCCCCCCCCCCCCCCCCC
>NC_043705.1:60078707-60229159 GCF_006229205.1 Suricata suricatta | reverse complement strand
ACAGAATGGGAAAAGATAGTTGCAAATGACATATCAGATAAAGGGCTAATATCGAAAATGCACTTTGTATTTTTAAATGTAAAGGAAGAGGAGGAGGAGGAAAGGAGGGCTGGAAGAGGATGAGAAAGAGAAACAAGAAGCATAAGAAATGGTTTGGGAAGCATCAATCATTTCAACGTTCCCAGAATATTTTTTTTCTTTTTCAAACTGGCTTTAAAATAGAGCGGCAATGGGTCAAAATGGCAACTGCCAACATATTCAAACTTTATCAAATGTAAAAGCAACGGTATAATAAAAGGACTTGTGTGTTTTTAAGACCAGATTTTGAAGTGAACTTTTGGGTAATAACTTCCTTTTTCATTCTACTGCAAGAACAGCTCATGGAACTGTGCTCCTGAAATTGCCTAACTGGCATTTCCTTATTATATAATCTAAAATGTACATTTATTTTTAATACCTAACTGCCAGTGTTTTGGGGGAATAATTTGTAAAGTTGGCCAAACCTATATACCCATAATCACAAGAGAGGGTGAACCTATTTACTTCCTCATAATCTGTTTACACACTGTAAGGAATTCATGATTTGGGGTATAGTCACTGAATGTGTGAAAAACTAACTATGTTACACATATGGAAATAACTTCACCTCTCCACTCTTTAGACTGTGAGAAGGTAAATGCAGAAAAGTAACAAACCATATAGATCCATTACTTTTGTGAGCAATTAATCTTGTTGACATTTTTATATGAGCTTGCATAAAAATGCCTAGAAAGCATGCTGTAGAATTCACTTGTTCATTAATATTGATCATATACTGTCCCCATTGTGTTAGGAGCTACTTAAAGATTACCTTCAAAAGCATTATAGTGTTATTGATTTTAAAACTCCCTGAAGCCTTTTGCATCTTGAAAGTCTGCTTATACTTTTATTTTTAAGAGTGATATTACCAAGTGTTGTTGTCTAATCAGATGATTTGGACTTTTATGAATGCTAATTAGAAATGGAGCTTGTAATTACCACTCTGTATACTCCTTTTATGTAGCTATAATACAATACAAAAGGAAGCAAACCTTTTAAAAGAGACTTTTGAAGTGGAAAGGAATCAAGATCAGCTTTGTCTTATTTTATTTTTACAAGCTCTAAGTAGCTGAATAATTCTCATTTGTTTTAAAATTTTGCTCTGCTATAAAATTGTTTTCAAAGTTATGTATAAGTCATATGTACATATAATATATACTTATGCTTACATTTACAGAAAAGATATGAGATGCCCTAAATATACCAGAGTTTTGGCAGTAAAAGTGAAGAATGTGGCCATATTGCAAACATTTGTTAATATAATTTCACTAAGGAAATCCTAGAATTAAATTTCCAGAAATCATTGTGTAAACTCTGTATATAGATAGATAGATAGATAGATAGATAGATAGATAGATACACACACACACACACACACACACACACACACAAACACACACTGAGAATATTATATTTGCAGTAAAGGATAGCCCTTAAAATTAATTTTAATAAGTGAGGTGCATAAACTGGATGAGTAAATATTTTCTTGTGTTGTCAACTTACTCTTCCAGCTGCTATTTTAATTCTATTGAAAATATCTATCCAAATTACTAGTAGAATGCTTAGCACATAATAGCTTCCTAATAAATAAGTGTTATTTAACCTGAAGTCAGAATGACCAAAACCGAAATACTCTATGTTGATCAAAGTCAGGGCCTGTGTTTTTCTTACCCTCAGAGTACAAGCAATAATATATGCTAAAGATGATGATGGTTATTTATCAGTGTGCCAAGACCTTACAATGATACTTATTTTCCATATAAAATAGTTGATATATTAGACAAGGGAAAACACAATTACAGAAAGAGAGTTTCTTGGGATCTATGATTCTCATATGATTAGCCCACTTACCACTTGGAGAAAGAAACCTGGAAATAGTTGATATATACTTTAATAATCACTATTTAATATCGAACTACAAATCTTTTTGGCTACCAAGCACATTTTGTGAGGTGAGACTCTCGGCTACATTTATTTTATTACCTTTAGGTACTAATTTATATCTTCTGATTATTTCATTTTGCTAATGCTTTAAGTGAATGTCTTTATTTACAGAAGATTTGGTAAATTAGGAGAACAAAACACTATTAATGAGATGATACAATGTTACGTGTTTCTTAATTCTATATTTGCCAAAGAATTAAGATACCTGTAATTATGCAAAAGCTTACATTCTAATGATCTGTTATTTATAATTGTAATGCTATTACAGATATAATACTCTTGAATCTTAAACCCTATTAGAGATGGAAAATATTGGAACTTAATTACAGATTTAAAGAACTTGAACCTTGAAAGGTTTAGAAAAGTTATAGAAGATATCCTAATTAATTACCAAGTGAAAAGCCAAAAGACCTTGGTATCTTATAAACCTAAATTTGGATCTGGTTAGTGTATAATATGTAATGGTCATCACTCATTTTGTCATACCCATGTTTATTCAGAATATATCCAGCACCTACTGTATACTGACTCTGCCCATAGAGTATTTATGGTCTAATGGAGAAAAGGGACACTCTATCATGAGTGCTCCAAAAGACTATGTACAAGGCATACAACATGAGCTTCACAGTATGGTTATTAGGGAAAAACAAACAAACAAAACCTCTGTGTTAGACAAAGTCAATTTCTTTCTTATCCTCATAGTGCAAGCAAGAGTATATCCATACAAAATATGTAATTACAAAATAATATTGGGGAAATACACATGTTTGTCAGTTGACTTCAAACATAGCCGAAATGGAGAGTGGAGCACTGCTAGTATAAAGAGCGATCTATCTATATTCATAATATCTAATACACCCTGCCCATTTGCTGAAAATACTCTGAAATATTTCCATTTAGGAAGGCTTTGGAGTCCTGCATTATTTATCGGACCATGCTTAGTGAATTCATGCTGATTCTGTTTGCATCTATCAAGATTAACAAATTAATATATAGACCTTCAACATGGCAGGGAGTGTGGCTCAACAGAAAGTGCATAGATTTATAGTCAGACAGAGTGTGTTATAATCTTGCCTTTTCCAGTTAGACATGTCACTTAACCTCTGTGGGCAAGTCTGTTTTCTGGCCTCTAAAACGAAGACATATTCTTACAGAGCATTAGAAAGAATACTATGTATACTTCATGCTGCTTAGTATAGGAAGCACTCTAGAAAGGCTAAATCCTTGTCCCATTTACTTTACTTCATTCTCACGCTTTAAATGAAAATCGTAGAATTTCTTAGACTAGGAAAAATAACAGCAGTCACAACCTCTGTTAACAGGTAATCTTTTTCTGAAACTCAGATGTCAGCTGAGGTCATGATATTCTTTGGGTTGTAAATAAAATCAGCCCCAATGCTCTAAATCCTATCTTTTGGGAATCTCTGAGGTTGTACCACGATTGCCAAGCAGGCTTCACCTATGCCCTCAGGAAATATCTAGAGTGTCTCGAACTTTAGATACCCTGTCAGCTCTGTCTTCTGCCTTCTATATCCACTGGATCCTTGAATCCCTTGGGCTTCATGTGCTATAGCATTTCTTCCTTTCTGCCCAGTATGAGCTGGATGAATGGCACAGCCCTTTCCCCTTAATTTCCCCAAACACCACACACAGGTCTGTGCATCTAGCAGACTCAAGTGTAGATCTGGATGCACCTGTGGATACAGTTCACATAGGAGCTGTGTTCACAACTTAAACCTGAATTTTAGATAATCATGCTTTCTTACTAGCTACTTTTCTTCACATATTACAGCCTCACAGCATACTGCTGACCCCACTCTGTCCCTCAAGTCACTTCCAGCTCTGCTTTGGGGTCTCCTCTTCTGGGTTTTCTCCATCCATTCCTAAATTCTTCCCTTCATTGTGCAGAGCCGCTAACTCATGCTCAACTTTGAGCCACATTCTACTTTTCCTAAGGTGCAATAGGCTTGAGTAAAGGGAGTCAGCTCTTTCAGGCTACTATTTGCCCCTTGTTATTCAAAGTGAATTCCAGAGACCACCCTCCATGGCATTGGCAGAAGCCTTACTATTTCAGCCTTTTATTTCAATCTCTCCCTCAAGGAGTTTTGTAAGAGGAAGACAGCATAGAAAAGGGTTATTTTCTCTAGAATATAATAAATTACATCACACTCTTTAAAGGACAAGAATAGCTTGATCATTGTTGGTTTTAATAACTTAAAATTATTTTCCTCCTAGTGATAAATCCTTAAACCAAATTTTTCTTCTATTATGATTTTTAGGTTTATTTGTTGTTGTGGGGTTTTTTTGGGTTTTTTTGTTTTTTTTTTTTTAGTTTCAGAAATTACTGAATTCTTATTCAGCTTTGTTTTCTCATCTGCAAAACTGAAAGATTGGATTAGGTGATCTCCAAGGCTCCTTATTTGTTTAAATTTATATAATTCTTTGAGTGTAATTACCTACATATTTTTTTCTCTAGCAGTTATATACATGGCTATCACTTATCAGTTAATAAAAAAAAACCTGTCATGGCTTTTCTTATTTTGAAGTGAACTGATATATCAAATCATTCTCCCTTACCCAACTTTTCAGTCAGTAAAAAATGTAGGCTTTGAGATTGCAGACTCTTAGTTTGAGACCTAAGGGCATCACTCATAGATACTCATTTGAGAAACATTGTCTAATATTTGTACCCTACTTTTCTTTTTAATTTAAAAGCTAGTGGTAGTGACAGTAATCTCATGGAGTAGCTGAGAGAAAGAGATTATCTATATGAAAAGAATTTATAAATTGTAAGGTACCATCAAATGTGAATTATTTTGAGAGGAGGCAAGAAGGAAACCCTGAGAAAGAAGAGGTTCTGTAGCATGATTTGCATATTTTAGCAGTGGAAGAAACCTGATTCCAGTTGCCACAAAACAGATCATTGGTGCTGTTTCTTCTTCCTGTCTTGAATATTGGCAGTGTACCAACTGGCAGGTGTGGTTAGTTTGATTAACCTACCACACTGCACAAAACTGTCTACTTAAATAAATGTACTGTTTTTAATTGATGTGAAGGTAACTGGAGAAAAATCACAGATAAACTACTTTCCTTTCACTTGTTGAAAGTTAGCCCTATCAACAAGATTCAGAGGTACCACATTGTGTTCTATTTCATGAATATTCTTATTAGATTCTACAACTGTTGAATTTCACAAAATTTTAAACTGAAAGAAACTGAGTTTCAAAGATAGTTGCTGGAGAAAGGATTCGAATTTTAAAGTCTTGGCTCAATGAAAGACATGTTGCTCAACCCCTATGTGCTTGTTGTTGGAAGCACACAGTGATGATGGTGAATTTCCTTTTCTGTCTGTAAGTCTCTAAATGATTTGCCTCATATTGAGGAGCCATTCCTATTGGACTCTTCCAAAGGTCTTGCCTAATGGGGCTCTCACCCAGTTGCTTCAAATTTTCACTGTTCTCACCTCCTTATTATCACTATTGCCTTTTCTTAATTAATCTTCTTCCAGGACTCAGGCATTCACCTTTTCATACATAGTCACACAGTTTAATTCATCTTTCTTTTCTAATATGCACATCTTAATTTTCTCTTTGGTGTTTTTTCTTTCACTCAAAAAATGTGTTCTAGTCTCTTTAGTTAAACAAAATTTAAAAACACTAAATTAGAGACTATTAGATATATGTTCTTGGCCTTTCTTCACCTTCCAGGGAGAGTTTATACTTCCTTTAACATCTCCCTTCTCTTCTTCACTATGTCCAGTGTGTATTCTGCCCTGGGTCAGTTAGTATCCTCCAAAGAAGTAAGCTATAAGACAGAATTAGAGGTACAAAAGATTTATTGGGGGAGAATGCCTGTGATGGACAAAGGGTAGCAGAAGCAAAAATAGGTAGGATGAGCCTTCAGACTGTGACACAAACCCGTCACTTCCAAAAGAGAGAAGAAAGGAAGGAAGGAAGATCCATAGAAAAAGCCTGGGACTGCCATGCCACTTGAGAAAATCTCAGCTGTACCACAGGGGCACCTTGTGTAAAGAATGTGGCCTAGAGGAGCCCTGAGTTAGGCTGGGGCAGCCCAGGTCTACACCATAGTGCCAATAGCTGCTTTTCTCCAAGGGAGATCAGACACCAAACTTCTACTGGCTGTTAAGATGTACCAGTCACTTTGGCAAAATTACTTTCTCAAAGCTTAAAATGACTATCAGCCCTCCTCCGCCCCATATTTGTAACTTTTGATGAGCTACTTCTTATAGATTGGCAAAAGTTGTGGCTCGTAGAAGCATGCCTCACCACAAACTCATAAATAGTAAAATATTGCAGCCAGGTGTCCATAGTACCTTGGACTATGTGGCTGTGATCATTTGCAAGTATATGCTATTTTCACCAGCAGGTTTTCAAAAGCTCTTCAGTGTTAGCAGCTCCAGAAATTGCCATTCAGTATTACTTTTTATGGTTTTTAAATTTTTTTTTTATTTTTGAGAGACAGACAGAGACAGCATGAGCAGGGGAGGGTCAGAGAGAGAGGGAGACACAGAATCTGAAGCAGGCTCCAGGCTCTGAGCTGTCAGCACAGAGCCCCACGCGGGGCTCAAACCCACAAACTGTGAGATCATGACCTGAGCCGAGGTCAGATGCTTAACCAGCTGAGCCACCCAGGTGCCCCTGGTATTACTTTTTAAATATGCCAAAGGTATTTTACAATTTGGAGGTCATAATACTAATATTTGTGCTAATATTTTTTTGACTGTTTAATCTGTTACACTTTTCTGGGTGTTTGATATGTACAAATTTTTTTTCATCTGTATCATTACCTTTTGAGATAGATTCTATTAATTTTGACATTTAGCGCAGGGTAAGACTGAGGCACAGAGAGGTTAACTAAATCCTCCAAGACCACATGGCTAGAAAGTGGTGAAACCAGGATCCAATCCCAGGCCATTAGTCTTAGAGCCCCGGTAACAACTCTATTTCCTATACCATGAATATTCAGAAATATCTATAAATATGTACATAATATCTGTAAAGTTGTTAATTACAAAATGTTGACCCAATATCTATTATAAAGCATATGCATCATGCAGCAATTTTTTTTCTGCCTTTCAGGTCCCTGCATTCCTAACCCATGCCATAATGGAGGAACCTGTGAAATCAGTGAGGCTTACCGAGGGGACACGTTCATAGGTTATGTTTGTAAATGTCCTCGAGGATTCAATGGAATTCACTGTCAGCACAGTAAGTCATCCCCAGTCATTGTGCTTTTATTATTATTGATTGCAAAGTATGCAAGTCATTGTCATTCCTATTGGTAGTAGACTGATAGAAGCTTCCAACGGCAAAGAACCCAGAGAGTTGGATAATGCCTCCTGTCTCCCACTGAACATACCACATCTCCTGCCGAGGACTCCGGGACTGTGTATGTCTCAGTCCCCATAGTGATGTATGGGGCCAGTAGCTTCATGTCAGCCCTTTTTGAATATTGTCCAGCCATACTTGCAAAATGTTGTCTTTATTTTAAGCTGCTATCTGCCTTTTTTTCACACTTGCCCTGGAGCTATATTCTTCATGCTTCCCAGACATTATTCTGTGGATGAGGTTCAGAGATACACTCAAAACAGAAAACTGCCCACCCAGCCCTCTCTATAATCCAGTTTCCTCCTGCTTCCAGTGTTGGCATTTTTAGCACGAAAATCTTCGGAAGTTCAATGAATGTGTTATCTGCACTTCTCTCTCTTATCCCCATTCTTATTTGTCCTGGAAAGTTAAACAAAAAAGGACTGCTTGTGATGCTGTCTTCTTAGAAGTGTGGCTCAACAGAGATGCCAAATGAGTGGTTGGGGGTCCACTGCTGTAGGGGTGCAGCGAGCGGGGAAGCCACAGCTAATGGTGTGCTGTCAGGGTGCGCTCTTCCAGAGGATGTCCTGTGTGAGCTGAGTCTTGAAGGAGGGAGAGGATTTTGATCAGAGGGAGGGGACGGAGGAATGGTACATGGTGGGACAAGTGGGGAATGCACACACGAGCTCTGAATATTGGAGTGATAGATAAGACCGTGCTGTTAGGAATGAGTAAGACAAACTGGATATGCTAGCCAGAGCCAGATTTCCAACCACCAGCAAAAAACATGGAATTTCTCCTGGCTCTTCTACTGTGGGGGCATAATGTGCTTTTCTGGAGACTTGCCGTGACTGGGAATTTATAAAAGTTCTGTAGAAGACAATTATAGTACAGTGGCATTTGTGTTCTTTACAACAGGCACCTAAACTGCCTATAATTATCTCTAAGAGCTCAGATCACCCACAAGGAACTGAGAGGCTACTGCTTTTTCTCAGACTGAATCCAGAGTTGCCAAGGCTGACTCTTCCTTATTATAGCATTATTGCTTAGTGTTCACACACAAACACCTCAGAACATCCCCAGATAGACATGTGAGTCCCAAATCTTGGCTGCTTTGACATTCACTTAGTCCCATAAAGAAAATGTTACTAATCTTGCTTGTTCACAAATATCTGTGACATGGTTTTAGCAGTGCCTAGAGGAAGACAGTCTGGCCACCCACTTGAGTACCTCACTTGAACCACTTACATCCAAATACACACACCTACAGAGGAATCTTCTCTTGAAATGAGAACAGAATTTTTATAATGGGATGCTGTCCAATGTTGAGAGGCAGAAATTTATTCCAAGCTCAGAGCACCCTTACTTTTACTTTTCTGTGCTGCATGACTCTAGGAGGGGGAACGTAAGAGTATACACAGATTCTAGCTGTATTTAGAAGGCATGTGTAGACACTAATGTCACTTAAATATTTTATATTGATTAACTGTCTAACCCTAACCTACTGCTGATAGCAGTGTGAAGTTGGAGCTGGTCCTTAAACCAGAGATTGGGAAACTCCAAATATAAATTCCAACTAATAATATCAATACAATGGCATAAAATTATTTTCACGTCTCTGAGTCATCTTGTTTTCTTTGTATTGTGAAGAAAAATTTAGTTTCAGTTATCTCTAATAGCTTGAAAGTCCCATTAAAGACATCTAGACATCATTTGGTAGTCCCAGTAGAAGGGAGGTTGTCCTGGTCAGGGTCTTGGGGAAGTGTCCACCTGCCTCTGACTCCCATACATGGTGAGCTGTGAATTCTCTCAAGAGAACTAGCAGGTTTGGAGAAATAAAGCAAACCCTTATTGCCTCCATTCTCCATGGTGGAACCAAGTCTTTTCTCTCCTACCTTACATTATATTCAAATAAGCACATTAATGCACATAATTTCATTGAATTCCAAGGCTTATTTTGAAGCACAAAGAAATTCTCTCCCTTATTGCACCTGGTTCCCCACAAGACTTTAAAACCATGTTAGGAACTGCACTGGGAAGCCTAAGGCTGAGATTTTCAATTCAGAGCTGGGATTTTATGGTCTCAACAAACTAGTCACTATTCTCTGGAGTGCATCATTATCAGAAACAACAGAGAATGGAGGGAAAAAGATGGGATTTGTATTCAGAGACCTGGATTTAGACCTGACCTTTGCAGTTATTGGTTTAGTGACCTTAAGCCAGTTGTTTGATCTTTCTGCAATTGAAGATATATAAATTGAATAATTGAACTAGAAATAGATGGTCTTCGGTTCATACAAGCTAGGAGAGTATTTTGACTAAATGGGTAGCTTGCTTACTGCACAAAGGTTGTCAAGCCATTCTCTTCAGAGATGAAATTGAAAAGGATTGTATAATGGAAAAGTAGAGTTAGAAGTTCTGGGTGCCCAGGGAGCTTTTTCAGGTAGGAGAAACAAAAATGCAGCAATTTAATTCCTTGTAAGAACTGCTGAGTATTTGGGTTTATTTTTCACAGTGGCAGTAGTTCCATGGCCCAGATTTGCTCTAGAACTTTGCTACTTAAACTATGGGGTCCTGCATTAGAATTGCCTGGAAGCTTGTTAGAAATGTAGATTGTCAGGACCACTTAACTAAATCAGAAGTCTGTTTTTTCCAAATGATCCCCAGTAGACACCCACACACATACTGAAGTTTGAGAAATTCTGCACAAGACTTTCAGTAGCTGAAAGTAATCAGCATTCAGTTATATAACACCACAGTATAGGAAAAATACTTATTATGGTTTTTGTAAATCAGAACTATATTGAAAATCAATAAAAATAAAAAATGTACCAATAAAACATGAACATTTCATTTGGAAAAAGAATTGAAAAAAATTCCTCAGATCTCCATAAAAGGGGAGCTTATTAACTTAGTTCTACATGGCAGAATGTGAATTAAATATCCTTTGGAATATAGCTAAATAAATTTAAGTTTCATGATACAGGAATGATAAATACACAATTAGTAGACTTATTTTAACAACCATTTTGTCAGTATGTTACAAATTAGGGGAAAAAAATGTTTCCAGAGCCAACATTAATATTATCTATATATGACTTTTTTTAATTAATAGGTTTTAGATTTTAGAGCAGGTTTAGGTATGCAGAGAAATTGAGCAGGGAGTTCCCATTTATCCCTTTACCGCCTGCATTGTTTCCCCTATTATTAGCATTCTCATTAATAGGGTATATTTGTTATAATTGGTAAAAACAGTAGTGATACATTATTTTGCATTGGCATCCATAGTTTGTATTAGGGTTCACTTTTTGTATTACACAGCCATACGGATTTTGAAAAATACATAATACCATGTATCTACCATAGCCTCATGAATGGTTTCACTGACCTAAAAATCTTCTGTGCTCTGCCTAGTTATCCCTTCTTCCTTTGCCAAATCCCTGGCAAGCACTGATTTTTTTTTTATCATCTCTATAATTTTGCCTTTTCCAGAATGTCATATAGTTGGAATCCTACAGCGTATGTGGCAGGAATAATAATAATGTAGTGTGTAGCCTTTTCTAACTAACTTCTTTCACTTAGCAATTTATATGTAACGTTCCTCCATGTCTTGATAGCTTTTAAAAAAAAACACTGAATAACATTCCATTTTATAGATGTATCACTGTTTGTTTATTTATTCACCTATTAAAGAATACCTTGGTTGTTTCCAATTTTTGGCAGTTATACAAAGTGCTGCTGTAAACATTCATGTGCAGCCTTTTTTTTTTTTTTTTTTTTTTTTTTTTTGTCTTGTGTGACAAAGTTTTCAACTTCTCTGCATAAATACCTAGGAGTACAATTGCTGAGTCATCTTATAAGGGTGCATGTAAGAGAAAGAAACCCCAGGGGTACCTGGGTGGCTCAGTCAGTTAAGCATGACTCTTGATTTTGGCTTAGGTCATGATCTCATGGTTCATGAGATCAAATCCTGAATCAGGCTTTGTGCTTAGAGTGTGGAGCCTGCTCAGGATTCTCTCTCTCCCTCTCTCTCTGCCCCTCCCCTGTTTGCATGGGCACCCTCTCCCTCTCTCTGTCAAAATAAATACACATTTTAAAAAAGAATAAGAAACTTCTGACTGCTTTCCACAGGCAGTTGGTTGTACCATTTTGCATTTTTACCAGCAATGCATGAGAGTTCCAGTGTTCCATATCCCCACCAGCATTTGTTACTTTAGTGTTTTGGATTTTAGCCATTATGTGTGCATTTTTTGTTATGAAAGTAGCAGAGGTTATAACTTTATAAGACTAATAATAATTAGCATTAATTTTATACAGAATTACCAAACTACACATGTTCTTAAAATGCCACAGAATAACGTGAAACACACATATATAATATATATATCCATATGTATATAAATGCATGTGTGTATGTGTGTGTATAAATTATAGATGTAAATTATAGGATGAATTGAGCACCAAAATTGTCTAAATGTTAGACTTTTGAAAGGAATTTTTAAGTACACAGTTTTCTTCTGGGAGCCTCATTTTGAGCTGGCTAGAAGTAATCATATTTTATTTGTTGCCTAGTAACAAATCTAATGCCTTAGGGAAGGACAATGTCTTCATTTCCAGAACTCCTTGTCCATCTTACCACTGAACGCATTCTGTGCATTGTTCCCTATATGTCCACAGCTCCTGGCTTTCAATTCCTGTTAAGCATGAGTTTTCTTGGTTCTTATTTTTTGAGGAAGGAGAGCTGATCTCGGTGCCCACCAAGCCCTGAAAGAAAAAAGGACTGGTTTAAAGAACTAGCCTACATATCAGATTAGCTGAAGACAGTATGCTCTCTAGTCCTCTTTCCCACTGAAGAAGTTGGCCAGAAAAAGACAGAATCTAAAACTTTTCTCCTTATACGTTATGCTAACTATTATAAACTAGTTTGGTCTTAATTTTCCCTATTGATTAATGGATCCATACATTCCACAAATAGTTATATTTTTACTTTCTTCTCATATCAGATATTTATTATGACTTTATGAATACTATTCTAACTTAACACTAGAAAACACTTATCAGTAATACTGACAATATGATTTCCATCTTTGAAACCAGGCATTTATTTGTGTCACAAACCTTGGCATTGAATTCAGCTAGGAAATCAAAGTGCTTTTTAAGATCTGTGGCAAGGATTGCTTCAATGACTAAAAAATGAAAGCACTTGAATTTCATGTGATCAAGACTAAAAAGGAAGTTGTATTCTGGGCAAGAAAGATATAGATTCCAAGCTGATGCAGCATGGGTCTATGAGTCATTTTACTTTTGTAACTCAAATATTTCACTTTTCTCAGAGTTAGCCAATGCCCTTTTGAGGATCATTGTTAATTGGCTTAATTACATATTTGGCGATTACATGTTTTATGTGTTAGGTGGTGCTTAGTAAACATACAGACTCTTGTCCCACCTCCCTCTGTTGCATTGAAATCTTTGGTCAGTACCCTCATATAGTTAAAAGCACCCATATGGTCCATGGATGAACCAAGCTAAGGACAACTTGCTCAAAGAATGGCCTTTACTCTCCAGTTTACACTGAAGGAAGCATGCCTTTAGGGAAGACTTCTGGATTACACCAGAGTTTTTCATGCAGATGTCTCTAGCTCAGTTGATGAATGGTCAGTTAGCACTTAGTGGTTCTGTACTTTAACTTCTTATCCGATAATTCAATTCAATTTAACAAACACTCAGAACTTCACACTGTGTTATGTGTTGGAAATAACATGTCTATAAAAACTGGAATTAATAATCCTTTGTCCTAACTGAGGGTTGATGGAGGGAGGTGAGTGGAGGATGGGCTAAATCAGTGATGGATATTGAGGATATTGAGGACATATCCTTGTAATGAGCACTGGGTGTTATATGTAAGTGATGAATCTCTATATTCTACACGTAAAACCAATTTTACCATATATATGTTAACTGACTAGAATTTAAATTAAAAATTGAAATAAAAAATTACATACAAAAATAATAATAATCCTTTGTCCTGGTTCCCTGAACAGGATACTTGTTAGTATTAGATGAGAGGTTTGAGAACATACTTTATGTATTTTAAAGAATTAATAATCCCTAATGGGCTAATAATTTTAAATATGATGGGGATACCCATTGGTCTTTAATTTTTCCCTTTCTCCAAAAACATTTTAATTATAATTTTTTAAAAAATGAGTGGTGGGCCAAGGGGAAACTCAGTTCACAGCTTTATGCTTTTCTATAAGAATTCCTCTCTTAACATCCTCAATTCTTATAAGTAACTATTATTTTTAAAAATTACTTCCTACTTTTGGCTTAATGGCCTCTTTACTTTAGATTTCTGCTTGAAGGATCAGTTTGCCCTAATGAAGTACTCATTTGAAAACTGTGTGGAAACTTTACCTGGAGTTATTACTGATACCTGCAAACTATGTAACTATGCTTGCTAAATCAAGACCTCTAACAAGACTTCCAAAATAGAGTTGTCTCCAACTCCAAAAGATTTTCTGACTGTGGACTGAAATTTCTAACTCTACTACTCACCGATGACTTTACAGGTCAGTGTTGGCTGCCTTAACTCTATGAGCCAAAGGTTCTCCAACTTAGTGTGCAGTGGAGAGTATAGATAAATATTCAGATCTCTGCTGCTTATCTATAAGATATTTAAGTTTAATACATATAATTATTGATCCATGTCTGACTCTCAATAAGTACACTACTGAAACTGATGCAAATTATTCTAGAACACTGATTCTCAACAGTGGCAGTACATTAGAATCACCTGGGGACCTATGAAGAATACTGAAGCCTGGCTCTCACCCCAGAGACTTCGATTTAATTGGTCTGGGATATGGTCTAGGCATTAAGAGTTTTAAAATCTCCCCAGATGATTCTAATGTGCAACCAAGGTTGGGAATCAGTGTTCTAGAACCATACTTAGAGGAATTACTATGCCTTAAAGAAACTGAGCAGAAAAATACTTAAAAAGAAGCCAAGCTTAGGATACACAAACATAATTCCCCACTAACTGTATAATCATGCGACCTTATTGAATTTTGTCATTTTCAAACATTTACAGCAAAAACTGACTGAAAGAATTAGGCCAGAGAAGGATAGTAGCATACTGTTCTTAAAACATGTTATCCCATAATCTATCAGAGTTCCAAGGCATTCTAATTTTCATGTTTTCATCCTTTCAGGAACCTTACAAAGAGCACTGTCCTGGGAGATACATATAATGGATATTTATGCTATTCAAATATAGACACAGTTTGTGATTTTTGCAATGATATACTCACATATTCACAAACTCAAAATACTTGAAAATTGCTACTTTTAATAAGTTAAATACTTTTTTCCTATTGCTTATTAAAAGATAGTTGATTGTTAGGAAGACAAACTCTGAACAAAAATTTATTAAACAAATTTTGCTAGAGAGTTATACTCATGAAGGTGTTGACCTTCTAGGCCTAACCTACTAGAACTGATTCATTCATGATTGTATACAGGATGGCCAGGAATATAGGTGGTTCCGCAAATACAGTTTAAAAAAAAACTAATTTTTTATGTAATCCAAATTTCCCAGGTTTCTCATCTTAGGCTCTTAACATTGGTCTCCACATTCCTGTCCTATAAACTACCATTGTCCATCCCAGTGGCCCAGGTAAGGCCTCAGTCTCCCCTGAAACTTTATCCAATTCTGTCAGGAAGCAAGTTATTTATTTACACATTAAACAACTTTTTGGGGGGAGCCTACTTACTATTTTTCCAGGTTGCCAACATGTGCTTAGAAAGAAGTATAAGCCCCCTGACTCTGCTGCTGGTCCTATCTTGAAACTACTGCTAAGGTAGAGGCTACCTTGTCCTCTGCCAGTGGCCATCCAGGCACTTGAAACCTTTCAGTACATGGTCTGAAGCTGTATCAGCCATTTTAATGACATTGGATTCTTCTGTGTTCCTTGGGATTGGAAACTCATGTGACTTTTTAATCAGAGACTGACACATCCTTTTATACACACAGCTGCTCAGTCTAACTGCTCTGTCATTCAGGGCTCAGACTGATACCTGAGGGGACACCATGGCCACACCTCTGTTATTCTCATCTCTACCATTTTTCCCAGGGAGCCTTTTTGCAGACTCATTTTGCTTTAATCAGTTATAAAAGCAATAGCATCTGTGCACATTGTTTCCATAAGGCTCTGAAGCCTACTCATCCAACAGATATATGTTAACTCCTTGCTCTGTGCCAAGCACTGTTCTGGACACTAAGATACAGCACTGATCCAAAATAACCAAGTCCCGGTATCATAGAACTCCCCTTCTAATGGGGAAATGGGCAATAATAACTACAATACATACATTTACCATATGGCCAGCAATTGCCCTCTTGGGCATTTATCCCAGAGAAGTGAAAACTTAAGTTCACACAAAAATCTGTAAGTGGATGTTCTTAGAACTTTATGGATAATAGATAAAAATAGAATCAGCCCAGATATCCTTCAACAAGTGAATGGTTAAACAAACAGTGGTACAGGAGTGCCTGGGTAGCTCAGTCGGGTAAACATCCAACTTCAGCTCAGGTCATGATCTTGCAGTTTGTGGGTTCAAGCTCCACGTCGGGCTCTGTGCTGACAGCTCAGAGCCTGGAGCCTGCTTCAAATTCTTTGACTCCCCTTCTCTCTCCCCTCCCCTGCCCATGTTCTATCTCTGTTTCTTGGTAATAAATAAATGTTTAAAAACTATTAAAAAACAGTGATATATGTATATTACTACTCAGCAATGAAAAGGAAGTAACTGCTAGTACATCCAATAACTTAGATAAATCTCTGGGAAATTAAGTTGAGTGAAGAAATGCCAGTCCCAAGAGAATACATAGTAGATGATTCTAATTATATTAACTTTTTGAAATAATAATAACTTATAAATAAAGGACAAAGTAGTAGATTTCAAGTGTTAGAGAGAAAGGGAGGGAAATGGATGTGGTTATAAAAGGACATAAGGTATTTTGTGGTGTTGGAACTCTTTAGTATGTTGACTCGGATGATAACTGCACAAACTTATGTATGTGATAAAACTGTATAAAAGTACTTACATTTATACAAATGAGTAGAAGCAAACCTGGAGAAATAGGAATAAGATTGATGTAGTAATGTCAGTGATTTTGTTGTGATTTTGTATTAGGGTTTTGCAAAAATGTTAACCATTGAGAGGGACATATTGGGTAAAATGTATATGGGATTTCTTTGTATTATTTTTTATTACAAATGCATGTGGATTTACAATTATCTCAACAAAAATTTTAGTTAAAAGGTTAATGTAGTACTACATAATATCAAGCATTGGTTTATATTTTTTTAATGTTTTTTATTCATTTTTGAGAGACATAGAAAGACAGTGTGAGAAGGAGAGGGCCAGAGAGAGAGGGAGACATAGAGTCTGAAGCAGGCTCCAGGCTCTGAGCTAGCTGTCAGCACAGAGCCTGATGCAGGGCTTAAACCCATGAACTGTGAGATCATGACCTGAGCTGAAGCCGGAGGCTCAACCGACTGAGCCACCCAGGTGCCCCAAGTATTGGTTTGTATTATAAGGAGAAAGGCAAAGAGCAGAGGTGTTTGAGTGCTATTTTAAAGCATGGCCAAGGAGGTTTTCTCCCAGCTGCTGACATTTGTGTGGAGGCTGTAAATGAAGTTAGGGCGTCAGACAGGCCAAGAGAGGGAATACCGGATGCTAGAGTCTTAAGAGGGGTATGTGTTTGGAGTATGGTGAATAATGAGGATACCGGTGGAAAAGAAGCCGGAGCCATAATCAAGGGTCAGATCATGTAGGGCCTGGTAAGCCAGAGAGAAAACTTTTTTACTTCATTATAATTATGGGAGGGCATCTTTGGAGGGCGAAGAGCAATAAAGGGTACGCTGACTCCTGTTTGGGAAGTGCCTCTGGCTGCTGATGAGCAGGCTGTGATGGAGGGGAACTTGTGAGGCCAGCTGGGAGCTGATGGTGGCTCAGACTGAGGTGGTAATGAGGACATGGGAAGAACTGAGCAGTGTTCAGATTTGGAAAATAGTTTGAAGTGGATTCCACATAAATATTTGGTTTTTTACTAGTGCATTTCAGTAACATTGTAACTTTTTTCACTTAACTTTTACCATTGACTGGGGGGCATATGATACATTGTTACAATTTCCAGGATGCTTTATTAATGACATTTGTTTCTAGCTTTTAACAGTATCATTAGCATTGCATCTAAACTTTTGAAGATAAAAAGATGTGTAATACAAAGATATACACATATATAATCAATCCTTAAATATACATGATGTTACTTAAGATAATACATTTTCAAATTTTGATATTTTTAAAGGACCCATAATATTGGTTGTCTTTCACATTAGCTAAGTCATTATGGTAGGATAGAGTATATTTTAAAGAACACATAATAGAAGTGATATGTAAATCATCAGTAATACAATTACATACTAAAGTGCAATAATGATTCTGAAAAAGAGGACATCATCAGGAAATCTGGAAATCACAGTTTCATCGAGTGGAATCGAGTAAATATTTACTAACATCAGCC
Organism: Suricata suricatta; assembly: GCF_006229205.1. Lineage (NCBI taxonomy): Eukaryota > Metazoa > Chordata > Mammalia > Carnivora > Herpestidae > Suricata > Suricata suricatta. Next base: position 60,211,222 of record NC_043705.1, on the reverse strand, counting down.
TTTAAATATATCTTAATTGATTTTGCTCTCACAGCTCCTAGTTGATTTTGTAATCATGCCATAGCCTGTAAGTTTAGAAAAATTTAAGGCAATATATACTTTGGAAATAAATTACCCTTGGATATTCAGGAAGTTTTAATCATTTTATAAGATATAAATGTTCTAGAACATTTTCTAAATATGACTTCATCCCATTAATGATATGAAAAAATGGTTATTTTAGTGATAAGTAAAGAAATTGCTTGTGACTTTTTCTAAATGGGTATAGTTTATTTATTGACTTATTTTTTCAATATTTTTATTTATTTGAGAGAGAGAGAGAGCAAGTGGGGGCAGGGGAGGGGCAGAGACAGAACTCTAAGCAGGCTCCACGCTGTCCTCACAGAGGACAAGAGTTGGACACTTAACTGACCGATTCACCCAGTTACCTTGAGTATAGTTTATTTAAATAATGAAGACATGAAGCTGGTTGAGAATTCACTATAGAAGAGACCCAAGCTTTGATTTCTTGTATGCTGTTAACAAGTCATATCAACTTGAACCAATGATTATGCTACGCTTTGGCTTCCTCCTGTGTAAAATGGAAATAACTGACACTTTACCTACTTTTAGGTCCAGATTGATGATTTCCAGGCAATTTAAAATATGCAATGTTATATACAATTATAAGTTCTATACATTCATAAACATGAGTAGTTTTCAAAATACTTTTTCTTTACGGTAAAAGAAATTGAGACTCCAATAAAACTAAAATAACTACTGATTTTTATCTGAGCTAATTTTGTAGCAGAGAGAATGGGAGCACTAGATGTCTTGATTTAAAAAGCTAAGTCTTGTACTCAAGAGTGTGTAGCTTCTCAGAAGCTGAGGTGAGAGGCAGGGAAACATGGAAGGGATATGGAGGGAGGGAAGTAGGGAGGGAGGGGGAGAGAGAGAGAGAGAGAGAGAGAGAGAGAGAGAGAGAGAGAGAGAATGAATGAAAATATATCAATGCTATTTTTCCAGTTGTTTGCTTTTCAGGGAAACTCCTCAGACGAGTTATCTATACTCAGTATCTCTCTTGTATGCTCTGTGATTACTTAAAGACCATAATATCCAGATTCTGATCACTTCTTACACTTCCACTTTTTTCTCTAAGGCACGATTATCCATTGTTACCTACTCAAATGATTGTTCTGTCTCTCCATTTGTCTCTAGTCTATTTTCAAAAGAACAGTCAAAGTGATCCTCTTAAAACACAAATTATATTAGAGCATTTCTGGATACAATACTTCACACACACTCACACACACACACACACACACACACACACACACACACACACACACATGGTTTCCTAGTTTGCTTGGAGTAGAATCCAAAGACATATAGCAACCAAGAGACTGATGTGTTCTCTTCCTGGCCACCTCAGATTTCCCCAACCATGCTCATCATGCTGACTCCATTTGGGTCATACCATTTTCCTTGCTGTCTGCAAAGATGCCAAACCTGCTTCCAGTGTGGGGACTTTGAATTTGTGTTCACCTACGTCTTTCCTTCCTAGATAACCATGAGACTTTCTCCCTTTCTTATCAGATCTTTGCATAAGTGATAATTCTGAATGGTCTTCTCCAACCAGCTTGAATAAAATGTGATATTGTGACACCTCTTTCCACCTTCACTCTAATTCCCATTCATCTTATTTTCCATAATTTTTTACAGCTCCTTAACACCTGACATATTATGTATTTATTTTTTATTGGTTTTCTCTTCTCTAGAAAGTAAGCCTCCTAAGAGTGAAGGCTTGATTCATTTACTTGTTCCTCTTTCTCAATGCCTAAAAAGTTCATAGTAGGTGCTCAGTAAATATTTGTTAAATAAATAATTGAGTAACTGCAACTTTAATCTGTTAATCAATCTACCATTAATGTGTCATCTACTAATATCTGTCTTCCGTAATGTTGGGCTCTGTGGAAGACAAAAAAAAACACCACAAAAACAAATGAACAAGTTCAACAAAATAGCATATGCCTCCCATAGCTTATGAAATTACTATAGATAAATACACTGCTTCATTTAACGAAAGTCCTGTGACCAAATGAGTTTGGGTACGTTTTTTCCCTCCTTTTGGAGATGGTCAGTGTTCATCAACTTCTTGAAAGCTCTGGTGAGCCTTGGAGTATATAAAGAATGATAGATAAATATTTGCTAGATGATTTTAAAAGCTTGTTTAATATTGCTTAACTCAATTACCTGGAAAACATGGGAGTGGGAGAGTGAGAATAGTATTGAAAGCTTAGATGGAGACTTTTATATTTTGGCAAAGGAGAGAGAATGGATGAAAATAAAATGAGGTGGAGACACAAGAAGGTGCAGACACAAGAATGGTAAATATGGAGATGGCAGCGGGGGTGAGGTCGAAAATTAATTCAGAGATCCTTTGCATATGTTCATATGCTTATTTTAATGCATCCACACAAAAGGAAGAAAGTCCACCCACACATATTGTCTATAAGCACTAATCCCACACTTAAAACTCTCCCCAGGAATAGTGATTAGGTTAATGTTGCCTTGCTCTGGTGACTTTCCTTGTCTGAGAGATGAAGGAGTAATGAACAGTGCTTCCCATCAAGATTATTGAGAGAGCCATTTGCCACTTTTGTTTCTAGACTCTATGTCATTATTGGTGGTTAGCAGGCAGCCCAGTGTTTGTCTTGGAGTTGCTTTTCTTCATATACGTTCTTTCTTATCAACTCAGTCCATTATCTGCTGCCTTTTCCCAGTTGTGTATTTTTAATGCTGCATCTCTTCAGATTAAACAGAGATCCTTTGTGAGCTACATTCTCACAGCCTAGGCTGTGAATCCTTCAAGAGTAATATGGTAAGACAGGAGCCGGCAGCACTTAGAGGGCACTGCAGTTCAAGAGTTACCCTTCTGGGAGAAATGGTCCTGAGAACCTGTAGTCCCACATACAAGATAAGCACAGCAGAAGATGGTTGTGCCGCAGATCGGACAATCCCGAATATGCCCTTTCCAGACTGGTGCCAATTGTGTAGTTGCTTTCTTTATAAAACTCAACATCATCTGGTAGATAGAAGGTATGAGAATAGTTAACTTGAAGGATCTTGTATTTGCCTTATCATGTGCATATTAGATTATAAAGTCCTTGAGGGCAAAGGTCTAGCTGTATGTCTTTTTTGGTAGCCTTTGCACAGCAAGAGACACATTGAGAGCCAGCAGTTCCACAAACTGAACCTTATCATTTGCCGAAACCTGTGTCTGAACTAACTTCCCTACTTTTCTTCCATATTCCCTTTTAATACCACTTCGCCCACTTAGTCACTTGCTGTTCTTCTTTCATGTCCCTTGATTGCCCATTGTGCTGCCTTTGCTGATGTGCTTTCCCCACCTGGGACCCCTTTCCTTTATGGCTTATCTATAATACCAGGTGCAGATGCTCTAGGAGCCCCCTCACGATTTCCACTCCTGTAAGCAAGAAAACCAATGCTAATTTGGCTTGATTGACACTTATTTCTCCATTCTGTCTACATTTCTTTGTATTTCTTTTTTTATTTCTCCTTACTCCAGGTGACCTAAAGACAATTTCCACCCGAGTCATCACCGATTCCTGATCATAGCCTAGAATTGTGCCTCGCACGTGGCAGATACTCAAAATATAGTTGATAAATGAATGATTAGTAAGAGCCCAGCAAACACTTGCTTGTTGTTTGACTACTAAAATAGAAACCTAGAGAAAACCATGAGAAATTGCAATGGAGATCATTGCAGTCCTTCTGTCTCTTGCCCTAGACCTGTTGTGGTCATCTCCTTGCTTGGCAGAGTTACATGCTTATTTTACAAACCATGTATCCCTTTTATCTAGTAGGTTTACAATAAATATTTCTTGAATGAATGACAAGATACCTTATGTGAGGGCATTATTTATACGTTTTATGTAAATTCAGGGAAGTACATATTTCTTTTTTCTGAGGTAGAGAGATGAATGGTGTTATCAGGTACTGAGAACTATAGAAACTATTTTGTTTATCTGACATAGACAAACTTAATGTTCAAATCCCATAAGTATTCCATCCTAGGATCCTATTACTCCCACTCTAGTATATGGTTTTGGATATCAATTTTTATTTTTAACTTCCTTAATGTGTAGAGATTTTACTGCAAGCTGTTTCAACTGCTTTGGGGGGGGGGGATCAGAGTGTATATTAAAAATAAATAATTCCAAATTCTTCTCAATTGGCTCTGCATATATAATGAGAACAACAAACACAGTGAACCTTGTACAGCAGTAAAGATAAATCCTTTAAGGCCAGCCTCAGGGTCCAAATCAGTCTTTTGTAGAGGCTGGGAAATTCTCCAAATGTCTATGGAGCTATATATAAATGACTTACCATATTTGATAGTGTAGCCAATGGAGTCCACTTAGAAGTTGGTAAGATATCATTTTTGTGACAACACACTAGCTAACATTTCTCAGAATTGTTTTCTCTGTCTTTATTTACAATCAAATTCAGTATATATCTGCATTTTATCTGGATTTTAATTTTAGTTGTTTTGGTTTTTGCTATTGTTGCTGTTGGGTTTTATGTGTTTTTTTCTTGCTTTTGTTTGTTTGTTTTTGCTGAAATTTTCCATGTGCCTTTTTCTCTCTGTAAAAAAATTACAGTGTCCATGTTAGTGTATTGCTGCCAATATTACCATAATTATATAGTTGGGTTGACTCAGGATGACTCTTATCTCTGGTTAATCTTTTAAGTGTGCCTCAATAAGTTCCTGGTTTCTCAATTACCTTTTTAAATTATAAAGTCATCTCAGGTATTTAGTATATTTTTTCATTGATGGCATTATATATAAAAAACTAAAGTAAAATTGTTTTATGGGGGGGTAGTTTAACTCCTAATTGGCTCTATTTTTAATTGATACTTCCTGCTCATAGCAAACATAATTTATTTCAATTTCTTTGACTATAGTCTTGTAAGAGTGTAAGTGACATTTTTATCTGAGACTATAGTCTTTCTCTTTCCCTTTCAGAGCAATTGAATTGAAAGAAAATATTTATTGCAAGCTATCTTTCTGCTATAGTTTATGACCTGCCATTCTCAAATGGTTCAGAGAATATATTTAAAATGAACCTCCTGGTCATTTTCTGTTTTTCAAAGACTTTGGACAAGATTTGGTTTTGTCATTCAAAAGTACAGTCACACTTTGAGGTTAAAATTTATTGCCCAACTTTTATTTGAAAGCTTTTTCAAATACAGAACTTGAGAGCCTTGGTGGATTTTAAAAGTAGACTATCTTGTTTCCTTAAATATTTCCTTTTAAAAGACATGATTGATCTTAAGTACATTATTACTTAAAGGAAGTAATAGGAAAAGGAATAGATGAAGGAAAAAGAGACCATGGGAGATCAGAAAAAAAATAAAACACTGAGTTTTTCCTTTATTATTTGTAATGAGTTCTTATATGCAATTATATACACACTAGAGATTTCACACCTACTTGAGAATGTCCAAAAACAAGAGGCTGTGAGTGAAACTGCAGTATAGAGCAAGGGCAAGGAGTTCTTTGATCAATAGACTACACTTTTAGAATATGGCAGGGAAAATCTGTGTGTTTCCTGTGGGCCTGCTGTGAACTTCTTAAAACAAAGTGCTGTATTATCTTAAGAGAGATGAAGCCCAAGAGCAAAGGCCAGAGAAGCTCTTTGCCTCACCAGAGTGGTGGTCCACGGGGACCAGGAGACAGAGGATAGTGACCTTAGAAGGCAGCTAGACACGAGGAATTTCTCAGAAATGAGGTACCTTCAAAAAAATCCAGAAAATTGCCCCAGGAGACAATGACCCCACAAATTCTACATTCAGCACATACAGTGCTCACCAATGTCACATTTCAACCTGACCATCAAGGAAGACATTCCTCTTGTCTACTCTGTGAAGGAGTGGATGGGGCAAGAAGTTGGTGGGCACAAAGGAGCTTGCCTACCCACCTTCTAGATCTAGACCATGCTCAAGGTAGTCAGGCCCCTAGGATACCATGACACCAAGCTTACTTCCAGGGTGTATATTGTCCTCTTCTTCATATCTGCCCTGCTGTGGATGAACTGAGTTACTACTATGCACACCCTTCAGCTCAGCAATAGGCCATAGGATAGCCATTTATTGGGTAAGGGAGGCAGAGCTGGGATGTTCAAGCTGACTTATCCATTAACAAGGGTGGGTTGAAAGCCCTTTTTCCCAGGGTTCTCATATTATTTTAGGAAACTCTGAGTATCTATGAGTTCTAAATGTAAACCTAACCTCACATTGTTGGACATCTAGGAAAATGTGCATATGTATATATGTATATACCCACATCTCATGATTTATTAACCTTATTTATAACATTTATAACATATATATATATATATATATATGCACACACCTACTTTTCATGGTTTATCAACCTTATTTATAATGTTTAAATATTCACACATGTAAGAGAACTGCCATTTTGCCCAGGCCCTGCAAGTCTTAGGAGAGGGCCTGATCTTTCCTTGCCAAGGTAGGCCTAAGCTGGATATGATTATGGATTTTTAGATGCTATAAGACTGAACTTAGTTTTAAATGAAAAATGTAAATGCTGTTTGTTTATTAACTGAAGGTATGTAAGGATATTTTTCTTACCTAAAGATTACCAGGTAAATTGTGGAAGCTATGTTTCAAGATTTGATTCAATGATAGGGAGAAATAAATATCTAGTATTAGGGAAAGGATGTTTTTGTTTTACATATTATATACTGAGAAGATCTTTGGTTAATGCAGAACCCAGTGTTCATCTTTTGGTGAATCATAACCTTACAGTCACCCTGTGATCTTAGTGTCTATCAAGTACATAGGTTTGAATATGTAACATTAGTCATACCAAACCCAGTTTTTAAAAAGACAGTTGCCCTCAACCTAGCCTAAGAAATGTTTGGGGTTTCTTTTCTCCTTAACTTAGAAATACTTTACTATATTTGAAAGGATTGAGGGGCACCTGGGTGACTCAGTTGGTTAAGCGTCCCACTTTGACTCAGGTCATGATCTCACAGTTTATGAGTTCGAGCCCCATGTCAGGTTCTGTGCTAACAGCTGGGAGCCTGGCTCCTGCTTCCGATTCTGTGTCTCCCTTGCTCTCTGTCCCTTCCCCGCTCATGCTTGCTCACTCTCTCTGTCTCAAAAATAAATAAAATTTTTAAAAGGATTGAAATAACAAAAAATATAATTCTGTTAACTATTATCATGTTTTAGGAGTTGTAAATAGTAGAATATGATTTGATGCTTAAAAACAAATAGAACATATGTTATATCCCCATTACCCTTTACTTATAGTGTATTGTTTTCCTTTTGAGGTGCATCTGCCTTAGAAGAGTGCAAGGAAAATCTTCTGATGTGGCAAATAAAATAAGAGAATATACTTTTATATTTATTTGTTAACAGTTACATATTTTAATTTTACTAGTATTTGCCACATAAATTGACAAGGTACCTGACTGCTTTTGTTTGTCAGAAGGACACTAGTGCAGAGATTCTTAGGGAAACGTACGAATTCTATAAAGCAACATCCTTTTAGCCCTGTACAACTGCCTATGTTGCCTGTCTTTTAGAGGGATTCCTATAATACTTTATTTATGGATACTGAAATTTGGATTTTATTTAATTTTCACATATCACAAAGCATTTTCCTTTAAACCATTAAAAAATGCAAAAAACATTCTTAGGTTGCAGTCCACACAAAACACAGGTGGTAGGCCTGATTTGGCCTCCATAGTTCACAGACCTCTGCCTTAGTGGAAATTTAAGCCAAGTGTTCTAGGCATTTATAAGACAACTATTTGAACCACCATAAGGAATTTAAGAATCCCAGCTTTGGGCCTTGATAGACCTCAAAGGTGAGCTTTCTTCTCACATAATCCTTTGGCTCTTTTATTTCATTTGATTTTTTAAATTTAAATTCAAGCTAGTTAACATACAGTGTAGTCTTGGCTTCAGAGGTAGAACCCAGTGATTCATCTTTTATATATAACACCCAGTGCTCATCCCAACAAGTGCCTTTCTTAATGCCTGTCACCCACCTCCTCTCCAGCAACCCCCAGTTTATTCTCTCTATTTAAGGATCTCTTACAGTTTTCCTACCTCTGTTTTTATATTATGTTTCCTTCCCTTCCCCTATGATCATCTGTTGGGTTTCTCATATTCCACAAATGGGTAAAATCATATGATATGTGTCTTTCTCTAAGTGACTTACCATAATACCCTCTAGTTCCATCCAACTGATTAGCCCTTACCAAACCACACTGGCCCTAGAGAAATGTAAGATTGGAGAAAATACTGGTAATGCAAGAAGAGAGGAAAATGGCGTCTGACATTTCTTCTCCTAATGTGAGCTAAGCACAAAACATGAGATAAAGCAATGTTAAATTGATCACATTTAACAGGAGGTTAGCCTCCTAAAATGAAATTATCAATATGATATATATATCATATTTTCACTTCCACAATAACTATTGACGAACTTACCCAGAGTGAGTACAATGTTTTGGGATATTAATGACAATATGAAGGCATGACAATTAGGAAGATGGTTTAAAAATGTTTATTGCAACATTTTCTCATTATTTTTAAAGTGTACATTTTCTATATGCATTTTAAAATGTACACAATATATTCACTTAGTAATACTTATATATAACCTACAAGTACTTAATCAGACATTTATTGAAAGTATGTACCACAATTAAAATTTTACTGATAGAAATATATGATTGAGAATTTTGAGACCATGGTTAGAAAGGACTAGGAATATTTAACATTTTTGAAAGAAAAATATACTTTAAAAAAAAGAACTCATGTAAACTTGAACTTGTAAGATTAATCAACAAATGAATGTCTTATATTTATGTTCACTCATTTCTTCTGCTTCATGCTAACCCAAAAGACACCATTTTCTACCTACAAATTGTTAATCTACTTATGATTATTGAGACAATATGAAAGCTCAATCAGAGAAATTTGTGCAGCCCTATGAGAAATACTTGTACCAACGTCTGTACCTGGCTTTCATATAGTGATTTAGGATGGGCTAAGTCATAAATGCGCTATTTGTTTATAATAGATAGCTAGTTGCCTTTTAACTTTTTCTGTTAATGGAAGTTTCTACCCATTAATTTGTATTGCAGAGTGGCATAAAGTGGATCTCTGGAGATGCCCATGGCTAAAATATTTCCACTTGGTTGGGCATGTACAGGCAAGGGGGATGTCATTAAAATATAATAAAAAATGTACATTGTTTCTTTTTATTGTTCTGTTTGTTCTTTTGTTATAGGCACCACAGGGGAAATTTTTATGCATTTTGTAATAAATGAGTTTGAGGGGATATAAAATGGCTGTAGATATTTGGGAGAATAGAATATGATTATTAGATCAATACCTTCTATACTAAGAATGAAACTGAAATGCAAAAGCATAGAATGACAAAACGAATTACTTGACCTGAAGGTTTCAAAAATTAAAATAAACAACTTGTTACCAAAAAATGGAGAATTTATCACAAAAATAATTTTTTTCCAAAGTAATGGTTTTCCTACACATATTAGGATTAAAATGTTTCAGGACATCAAACCAAATATTTATATATTTATGAATTCTTCTATTTTTAACTATCCAATTATACCATGTAATTGAGGGGTAAATAGCAAATAGATGCAAATCTTACTTTATAATAAGGTAGTACTATGCACTACATAACTATGGAATATAAATGTATTTTGTATATGCTAGAAGCACTTTAGAATTATGGTTTAGTAATCAATGTATTTCTGTTTTGACGTTCTGAATGCTCTTTCATCTCCCAGGTACTCTATTTTGTAGCATAATTCAGGGCATGTCTCTGAGAGAAAGCTGACGTATTTAGATATGTATGAGTGCAGCTGAATTTTTACGTGTTTTGTTACGGGAATTGGATACATTATTTCCCCAGTATTCACTTTAACTTCCTTCAGTTGCAGATAATATTCCTTAAAATATCAGAGCAGTGTTCACTTTCAGAGTTAAGAAGTAAAGTAGTAAAACCCTTAAGGTTACCCATTTTTGTGAATTGTTAGATGGAAGTAGGAAAACGAGAATGCCAAAGTGTTATTTGACTCTGTCCAATATAATTGATAGATTTATAAACCAGTCAGATTTCAATTTATTTTTACTTTTACTTACTAGGACATCTGGTTTTACAAATGTATTCTTCTTTTATTTTTCATCATATATAATGAAGCTTGTTGTGCCTAGCACTTTTGTCTGTATACTATTTTAATGCTTTAATTATATGCAGCATGCTGCTTCATTAGAGAACACTTCTTTGTTCAGTAATATATTCTAGCTCTCATGGTCTAGAAAATTTCAGAAGCATCCACTTTTATTTGTCATCAAAATATGCAATATGGTAAGGCTGAAGTATTGTTTTATTCTAATTACCTCTTCGAATATTTATGCATTTTGTAAGTTATGCACTTAGATTTCTGTATTCTATTATTTTTAATTCATAACACATCTCTATAAGAAGTAATTACAAGGGAAAAGCAAATTTGCCAACAAGAATTCACGAGAATTAAAAAAATACTCATCACCTTATTCTGTGTCATTCTCTTTACATGTTTCCTTAAAGAGATCACACAGATTAGCACCTCTGCCACTATCAGGAACACTGAGTTTTACTATGTGGGCAGAATGCAAAGGGCTTGAGAAATTGATTTGGGAAAAACATAGAACCAGACTTTGTAATATTAAAAATGGTCTTGCATTTAGATAATATTAACAATCATGAAAACAGAGTGTGAGGAAATGATGCCAGAACCTGTGTGTGTGTGTGTGTGTGTGTGTGTGTGTGTGTGTGTGTGTGTGTGTGTATCTTTCTCTTTTAATTGGAAAAGTTTGGACACCTCAACCTCCATTATTTCCAACCCCTTTCTTTAACTTGTTTCTTCATAGTAGTTTGAGTGTTATTTTCTGGGTACCTTATTTCACATCCAGAGTATATATAAAACTGTTTAAGAAATAATAACTCTAAGAATTAAAATCCTCCCCTTTGTTTTAAAGAAAGAACCAAAGGGTTATAAAGAGATTCTTGACAAATACTCTTCAGCTTTTTAATAGAATCAAAATGGTGAAAGAAATATTCGCACAACTTTATTAAGTGCCTGTTCTTTTTTCTGCTGAGAATTACATAAGAAAATTATTGATCATGGTTAACTTCTGGCATAAAATGTTTGATAATGACTGTACTTGAAGAGGAAAGCCCAATTGTGTTTAAGTTCTTTTCTCTTTCTGTCTATATGACATGTGTTGATGGTACTCTGGTCTGGTGTCTCAAATGAGTATGTGTTGAAGAAAGGTTTTATCTAGTGGATGCTAGATTTAAAAAAAAAAAGAAGCATAACTTCTCATGAAGCTTTCCTAAACAATCTCTGAGACTGAGTTTATTGCTCTCTCAGGGAATATGCTCTTCTGTAACTTTCCTGAGCAGTCAGAAGAAATTATTTTATGCATGGGACTGCCACCCTCTCTGGGGGGCCATCTTTAAGTCAAGGGATGGCTGTACACGGTTGGTTTCGAAATGCTTTAAAAGTTTCTTTATTACCAACCTTGGAGTAAATAGTAAACATTTTAGTTACAATTTAGTTAAATTGTTTGGGAAAAGGGATTGTCCCCTTTTTGTTTCTATGTTTCTAACTACCTACCTAGTTACCTACCAACCTTACTATATATGTGTCTGTATATAATTTAAATTTAGCTTTTCAAGATAGGAAACTGAATATACATATTTACCACACCTTTGTTTTCAAATATCACTGAAGTATTAAAATTAACTGAAAATTAAAGAAAAAGGAATAATTTTAATAGTCTAAAAATTATGAGAAAGGACTATTAGCACGCCAGTGATTTTTGACACTTCTAGATGAAGAAATACAGGAAAGAAATTGTGTTGGTAGAGAAGGGGACAAAGAACTTATATCCCTGACCTGGAAAAGTCTGAAATGGAGGTAAGAGCTGTTCTCCTACCGGAAGAGTCCAAGCTAGGAGTCAGCTACAGTCAGCGGGTACAGAGAAACAAGTGGACAGAAATCAAGTTAGTTAATCCAGAATTTTCTTCACAACAGTGAACCCAGTTGATCACCTTTTCCCTTTTTTACACTCCTACATACAAAACATTGTTTCCAAGACTACAACTGATAGACTGCTGTCTAAAAATGTGGAGAGTTATTTTTTTAAGGTAGGGGTAGGGAGGGTTTGGCTTCCTAATTTTAAAGTAGGCATCACTTAATAAAACCCTTCTCATTTTGCAAATAGAGGTATCCTTGTTGCCTGCTCCCTGCCTAGGCTCCACATACTTGGAGCTTTTTTTTTTTTTTTTTTTTTTTTTTGAGAGACAGAGAGAGAGCACAAGCAGGGGAGGGTCAAAGCAATAACAAATGGCTCTTCATACTGAAATAAATTGATGAGTACCAACACAGTGAATAAAAAGCAACATGTATCTAGACAAATTCTAGTGAAATATGGTTATAGAGAAAATCCCCAAACCCCTAAGAGAGGTAACATGTTAATCTTAAAGAAGCAAAAAATTGTAGCTTCCTCTGACTGACATATTTACCACAATAGAACAGAATATGTTGAAAAAAATAAGAAAATTTAATAGTGGAAAAAAATTTTGGACTGTAGAGGCAGACAAGAGACTTGAAGAGTAGTATAGAGTTTTAATGTCTAAACCTTATGAACAAATGGCAGCTTTAAATATACTGGTTAAGGTTAAATAGGTAACCAATAGAAGTACTGAAAGAGGGGCACCTGGGTGGCTCAGTCAGTTAAGCCTCTGACTCTTGGATTTGGCTCAGTCCATGATCTCAGTTCTGTGAGTTCGAGCCCCACATTGGGCTCTCCACTGACCTTGTGGAGCCTGCTTGGGATTCTCTCTCTCCCTCTTTCTCTGCACTCCCCTCTGCTTATGTTGTCTCTGTCCCTCTCAAAAAATAAATAAATAAACTTAAAAAATAAAACTAAAATAACTGGTATAACTAACATATTTGAGGAGGGCATGGAGAGTAAGAAAGAGGAGGTAGTTTTTAGAGATTATTTTCTCATTTGTATAATGAGTTGTGTATTGATAATGAATGCAATAGCCCTGGACTAAATAATTGTCCATATAATTTATTTATATAAATTTATATATGCATATATTATATATATGTATACATGTGTATGTATATGTATGTGTATTTGTGTGTGTGCATGTATGTATATGTGTGTGTATATATATATATATATATATATATACAGGTGATAAAAATAAGATGTCGATTGTATTTAACTATGTGGAATTACTATAACTTCAGATTCTATGTCTCCCTGTCTCTCTGCCCGTACACTGCTTTGGCATAGGAAATTTAACTTAGGAATTTATTATGGTTCAGAGAAAGTACCTATAAAAAAGCTCTACATATTTCAAAAATATACTTATATATTCAGTAAAGTAGATCATCATAGATCTTAGTTGTTTTCTACCTGTGCATGACGTAAGAAAATGTTTTAAATATTGCAGTACCTTGTGAATGGATTCTACTCTAGGAAAATAATAATGTCACTTCTGAAGATAACTCTATCACTCATTTAATTGAGACTACATAAGTCTTCCTTTATCCTCTTGAAACACAGGAGAAAGAGATTTAATAAGTGTAGGGAAGTAAGTTGCTGCATAAACTCAAATAATTATATTCAGGGCCAAATTAAACAACCAAATTAAGTGGATTTACCCTTCCACTTACTATTTACTGATATTTAGTCCAATTCACAAGCCACTGGATTTTATTAAAAGGAACTAAACTTTTTTTTCTGCATTAATCTTACAATAGCATAACACAGCAATGCAGTTTCTACTCAGACCCATTCCTGTCTGACAGAACAGGGCCATTTGTTAGAGTGCTTGTTATGGAAATAGCCAGTTATTTTAATCAGGTTCATTGGAGATGATGGAAATTGTTGCCCTGAAGGCTTACTTTTACAATGTGAAATTACAAGGTAAGTAATTAATTGAATTGAGATTTCCATCTTAGTGTATATTAAAATAAATTAATAATAAAACTTTTCAATTATATAATATGTATAAACCCACTATATGTGTGTGGATATATATGTATATATTATATGTATATCTATACACATATACACATATGTTTGTTCCTAAAGTCCTACCTCTCATATAGGAGCAAAATTTCCTACATGAAAATTACAGTCTCTTAAATAGATCATAAGGGTACAGGAAACATACACCTCAATATATTTTATGAACTTACCTCAGAAAATTTTCTGGAAAATAAGAACTATTAGGAAAGGCATGGGTAAGTCCAGTTATAGTTTAATAGTGTTCCAATTTCTTACAGTCAACCATATCAGAAATAAATGCAATCTGAAACCAAAAATATATGAGCAATAGAAAATCTTGCGATTATATGACTTTTTCCTCATTCATCTTCATTTAAGACTTCCTACAAAGCCTTCCCTGAGTGATGAAAATAACCTGTAAAGCAGGAGGTAAACTTCTGTGGAAAGATTAGTATTTTTGTCATTTTTATGAATATGGCTCTTTATATTAGTACGTTTTATTAAACCATTTCGCCTTTTCAATAAGGACTGCCTCGTTTCATTTGGGCTACATAGTTCTCACCAGGAGGTGTAAGTATTTTTAAAAAAACCCTTTCTGATGTGAATTTGATGAGAAAGCTGATGTCTCTCATTAATTTTGTGGGCTAGTTACTGTGATGCAGTGTTATGTGTATTAGATGTGTGTGTGTTTGTGTGTGTGTGTGTGTGTGTAGTTCTAAGTTCACAGTTGGTACATAAGTGAGTTACAAAAAGAACCTTGACATGATGACTTTATTTAATATCTTTGTTGAGATATAATTACCATACAATAAAATACACATATTTTGAGGCACCTGGGTGGCTCAGTCAGTTAAGCATCTAACTTCGGCTGAGGTCACGATCTCACAGTTCGTGAGTTCAAGCCCCTTGTTGGGCTCTGCACAGACAGCACAGAGCATGAGGCCTGCTTTGGATTCTATGTCTCCTTTTCTCTCTGCCCCTACCCCACTCACACTCTGTCTCTCTGTCTCTCTCTCTCTCTCTCTCTCAAAAATAATTAAACGTTAAAAATTTTTTAAATGCACAATATGGTACATTGTGACATATATATGCACCTATAAAACTATTATCATAATTAAGATACTGAGCATTTTCATAACCCTCAGAAGTTTACTTCTACCCCATTGCAGTCCCTTCCATCTGTCCCTTGTACTTATACAACTACCTATCTGCTTTTTATCTATAAATAAGTGTGCATTTATACAAATTTATATAAATTGAATTAGAAAATTCGTGGTCTTTGGTTTCTTTCACTAAACATAATTACTTTGAACTCCCTCCATGTTATTGTTAGTATAAATAGTTCATTCTCTTTATTTTTTAATATTATTTATTTTGAGAGAGAGAGAGAGAGATAACAAGTGGGGAGGGGTAGAGAGAGGAAAATTGAGAATTCCCAACAGGGTTCATGATCAGTATGTCAGTATGGGACCCAACATAGGGCTCCATCTCACCACCCTGAGATCATGACTTGAGATGAAATGAAGAGTCAGATGCTTATTTGACAGGGCTACCCAGGTACCCCAATAGACGATTCTCTTTCATTTCTGAGTGTTACTCAATAGTACAGGTATCTCACAATTTATTTATCCATTCTCTAATTGATAGCCATTTGGGTTGTTTCCAGTATGGGGCTAGGACAAATAAAGGTGCTGTGTACATTCTTACAACTCTTTGAATGGACATAAGTTGTCACTTCTTTTGAATAAATACCAAGGAGTAAAATGGCTGGATCATATGGCAGATATATGTTTAAGTATTTGAGAAACTCAAACTATTTTCCAAACTGAATGTATTATTTTATACTGTGACCAGTTGTCTATGAGGGTTCAATTCCTCTACATCCTCCCCAACACTGGGTATGGTGAGTCTTTTTAATTTAAGCCATTGTAGTGGTTGTATGGTAACATCTTTTAGTTTTAATTTATATTTATCTAACAATAAATGGTGTTGAATATATTTTCTTATGCTTGTTTACTATTCTTAGGTATATATCCTTTGTGAAGAGTATCTTCAAATCTTTTTACTAGTTTTTTTGTAGTCACTTGTTTTATTATTGACTTTTGAGAATTCTTTAGATATTCTGAATGTCAGATATTTGATTTGTAAGTATATTCTTTTGATCTCTAGTTTATTTTTTACTCTCTTAAAATTAACTTTGAATAGCAAAAGTTTATAATTTTAAAGTACAAATTATCAATTTTTATGGCTCATGATTCTGATGTTGTATCTAGGAAAATTTGCCTAAACTAAACCCCCAAATATTTTCTCCTATATAATTTTTTGTTTAGTTTTATGTTTTACCTTAAGATGTATAATCAATTTTGGATTAATTTTTATATGCAGCATGAGAAGTGAATCTAAGTTCCTGGTTTGTTTGTATATAGATATTCAGTTTCTCCAGCATCATCTAGTGAAAAAGCTACATTTATCTACAGAATTTTTTTTTTTACATCTGTAATCATGATGTGTCTTTGTGATATTTCTTCATGTTTCTGGTCCTTGGGATTTGTGGAGCTGCCTGGATCTGTGGGTGTAGTTTTAGCATGTTTGGAAAATGGGGGGCTGGTATCCAAACATTTTTCTGTCCCTTTCATTCCCCAGACTTCACTCACATCTCTTTTAGGCTACCTATATAGATCACATAACTCACTGATACCCAGTTTTTTTCTTTCCTCTGTGTTGTTATGTCTTAAAAATTCACTTATATTTTCTACAATGCCTAATCTACTACAATGCCTAATCTGCTTTATTTTCTCCTAGTATAATTTTCATCTCACATTGTAGTTTTCATGTCTAGAAGTTCAGCTTGGGTCTCTTTTTGTATTTTCTATGTCTCTAACATTTTCAAATAGGAAATACAGTCATAATAGCTGTTCAGTAGCATTATCTTCTAATTCTAAAATCTGGTGTGTTTCCTGCCTTTTTGCATGCTGATTAATCTTGAATAGATATCATATGTGAATTTTATATTGTTGAGTATTAGGTACTCTGTAGTCCTTCATATCTTCTTGAGCTTTGTTTTCTTACACAGACAAATTACTTGAAAAGTTTGATCCTTCTGGGTCTTGCTTGTAAGGTTTGTTAAGCAGGACCAATGAGGTTTTAGTCTAGACTAATTATTTCCCATCACTGAGGCAAGTTTCTTCTGAGTCCTCTGCCCAATGCCCCGTGAGTAGTTTATTTTGTATTCTACCCTGAGGGATCAGACAATTTTCCTAAGCTGATGTGAGCTCCAAGTATTACTCCCTGTGGTCCATCCAGATGTTTTTTTTCTTAGTGGTTTTCTTACTTGCATGAGGTGATCCACACTCTGCTGCATTCCCGAGTGGGTTCTCTGCAGACCCCTATGAGTTCTCTCTGTATCCTTCTCTCCCCCACCCCCTGCTCCTTCTTTTTATCTCAGAGGTTTATCCAGGATCTACCTGGATCATCCTTTCTATGCCATGGTCTGGAATCCTTCCTAAGGTAATAAGCCTAAACAACTGTAGAACCCACCTAGTTTATTATTGTTCTTTCTTTTTTAATGTCCATTGTCTTCAAAACTGCTGTCTTGTATGTTTTGTCTGTTTTACCTTTTTGGTTGTTTTAGGCTGGAGGGCACATCTGGATGATGTCTTAGCCAGAAATTAAAGTTCTCTTGAATCCCAAAGTTATCACTCTTAATGATATTGGCATACTTAATAATAAATATGGGAGAAAAAATAAAATATCAAAAGTAATGGCTCTCAAGCAATGCTTCTCTGGCACGAGGTAGTGAGTTGGTTGCTTGAAGCAGATTTTTCCATGGTGGCCTTGAGTGTGGCAGATGTTGTGTTGCCTGGAGGTCTTCCAGGAATCCAGGAAACCTCCTATAATTATTTAGATGAGATTCTTGAATTGAAGGAAATACAGCCATTCATTTCTTTCACCTTGATGGGAACTGAAGTGAAATTTCAAAAAGAGTGTTTGCTATAATGACCAGTCATAATTTAAGTCTATCAACTCTAGTTCTTAGTGATCTGTAGCCAAAATGTATAGAGTTGATGTTCTTACTTTTAAAAACAGTGAATGTCTCCATTTTAGAAAGAAGTAATATTAAGAATATTTGTTGAATTATCCCATTCAGTGGATCAAAATTTCCATGGGCTTTACAATTATGTGGATAAATACTGTCTTTCATGCCTCTCCAATGCAGGGCTACTCTTCTGTAGAATATTTATGAAAATCCTACCTATTTATTTACTCTGATGATAATCCCAGAAGTAGAAATACCTGCATACAAAAAGTCTCATTAAAAATAGGGGTGCCTGGGGCACCTGGGTGACTCAGTTTATTAAGCATCCAACTTTGGCGTGGGTCATGATCTCACAGTTCATGTATTCAAGTCCCTTAGCCGGCTCTGTTCTGACAGCTCAGAGCCTGGAGCCTGCTTCAAATTCTGTGTCTCCCTCTCTCTGGTCACGTTCTGTCTCTGTCTCTCAAAAATAAATGAATATTAAAATTTTTTTAAATTGAAAGTAATAGATCAGGAATTGTACAGGATAGTCTAGCTGTGGTTCACGGCCACCACAAGAGAGGAGAAGAACAAGGAGCCAAAACCAAAATTGGTATACTTCTAACATTTGGCCGTTGTATCATTGATAAGATCATAGCATTTGTCGAAGAGTATGTAAATACTATTCTGTTAATGGTCTTAGGAGCATGTAGCCTTAAACCAGAACAATGGTAACATAGCTGACCCAGGATTGGGTCAGTTACAAGACAGAGAGGGGAATGTCAGGAAGCAGGTCTGAGACTGACTCCATGAGACAATAGAAGGGCACACATTACCCAAGGTAGAAGGGGCCACCCTTGTAAAGCCCAGTCAGGAAGGGCCAGCTAACATCTTTAACATTTCTAAGGGCAGGCCTAAAGATGGAGGCTAAGACTAGTCACACCCTACATGCAGGTCCTGGGCCCACTCTCTGATTGGTCAATACTCTAAATATTGTGATTGGGTCCCACCAAAAGTAACAAATACTCTAGGCAATGTGAATGGTTAAACCTGCTGTCAATAATATTGTATAATAATAATTGGATTACTGTACCTATGTCACAATTTCCTGTAACTCCCCCTTCCCAAACATAAAAGCCCTACCCTGCCTTTGTTCGGGGCTCGCTCCACGTGGATCCAGTGTGTTGCTGAAGTCTGTGAGCCCAAGTTTAGGCTGGCCGGGCCTAAATTCGTAATAAAGCCCTTTGCTTTTGGAAAAAAAAATTAAATATTAAAAGTAAAAACTAAATTAAAAAAATAAGGGTGCCTGGTGCCTCATTTGGTTAAGGGTCCTACTTTGTTTGGCTCAGGTCATGATCTGATGGTTCATGAGTTTGAGTCCCATGTTGGGCTCTGTGCAGACAGCTCAGAGCCTGGAGCCTGCTTCGGATTCTTTCTCCCTCTTTTTCTGCCTCTTCCCTACTCACATTTAGCCTCTCTGTCTCTCAAAAATAAATAAACATTAAAAAAATGTACATGTGGGTGGCCGGGTGGCTCAGTCAGTTAAGTGTCCAACTTTGACTCAGGTCATGATCTCACAGTTTGAGAGTTTGAGCCCCATGGTGGGCTCCATGCCGACTGCTCAGTGCTTGGAGCCTGATTTGGACTTTGTGTTTCCCTCTCTCTTTTGCCCCTTGTCTACTCATGCTCCATTTTTTTCTGTCTCTCAAAAATAAATAAACATTGAAAAAAGTTTTTAATGTACATACGTTTTCAGTCAGCAACATGACCAAGAAGCATTCTATAGAAGAATATGTATATGGATTAGTCCATATTATAAAAAGGCCGATAATTCTTTCTACAGTCCTTAGAGTTTGTAAGATTTTTCCCCCAAAATTTCCTCTTCATAGTAGCTTCAGAAGTATAACAGAATTCATCATTTTGACCGACTTTTAATTACTCCTATAACATAAAATTTCAGATATTAAAATGGAGGAGGAAGTATTCTTATTTTATTTTCTGAGTCTACATGTATCTGTAAGCGAGAGTTGATTTATAGAGTTATTTTTAAGAAATTAATTCTAGAATTAAGTGAAATTATTTTTCT
The DNA here is from genome assembly GCF_006229205.1 of Suricata suricatta. Taxonomy (NCBI): domain Eukaryota; kingdom Metazoa; phylum Chordata; class Mammalia; order Carnivora; family Herpestidae; genus Suricata; species Suricata suricatta. Next base: position 60,190,961 of record NC_043705.1, on the reverse strand, counting down.
GTATATAAAAAATTTAAATGTGTAGCAGTACCATTTATTTAAATGTGCCATTGTTAACATGCCTTCAGGGATTCATTATTTTTAGTTTGTATTTTTATTTATTTTTTTAGTGGTTCATTATTTTTAGCATAAGTTACTGTCTTAACTTTTTTAAAGAAGTTACAGTCGTTGAAGGGAAAAATAATTCAATGCAGTAAATTGAGAGTTCTAATTTGTTCCCTTAAAAGCCTCTCTTGTTAAAAATATATCTAAAGGGAAATATTGGTGTTAAGCCTTTCTGCTTACAACTTGTATGTCAAGTGGAATAAGTGGTTACCTCTAAGTTTCATGCAGTTAGTATTGCCAAAAATGTTATGGATTAAATTGCTGAGAGGAGTGCAACCACTTGAACAACCAGATTGGCATTATCTGCTGGAGCATATAAATGACTCAGCCATTTACTCCTCGGTATACCCTTCCCCCAAAATTCAGTATACTTATGCATCCGGAGACATGTACAAGCATGCTCCCTGATGCTTTTATTCCTAGCAACAGCATAAATGCAATTGGCAGTAGAAAGGGAAAGTGCCTTGTGGTACATTTTACTGTGAAATATTGTAAAGCAATGAAAATAAATTCCCTGCAGTCACCTGCAACAGCATTGTGAAGAAACCACAAACAAAAGAACACACACTGAAAGATTTTTTTTTACTATAAAGTTCAAATATAGACAGGAATAGATAGTTCTCTTATAGGAATGTATAGTTAAGTAGTAAAATTATAAACCACACAAACAGCGAGTCCATGATTGCCTTAATAAGCAGGAGATCGTTTATCTCTGTGAGGCTGGAGAAAATGTGAATGGAAGGGGCCCATCAAGACTTTTAGAGTACTAGCAGTGTTCTTGTGCTTGACCTTGGTGCTTGTTACACAGATTGTCTTTTAAGAGTCATTCATTTAACTTTATTGTTTTGTGTGCTTTTCTCTATACATGCTTTCTTTCAAATAAAGATTTTAAAATAATGTGTATTATCACCCCTGAAAAATAAAAATTTCAATTGTACAGGTATAAAATATGTCTATGCCCTCTATAAAGAAAGAACTAAAACAAATATATTTCTTTCATCTGAATGTAAAGTTAAAAGGCATGTATAAAAGAATGTAAGAGCCAAAGAAATCAATTTCTAAGTACACAGGAATAAAATTAAAGCAGATGACCACTAAGTCTAAATCACTTAAGATTTTGAGAAAATTTGCTAAGAGAAATAAAAGAATTGGCAGGAAAATGTATTCCTAACTGAGATTTTAGGACTGGATTCTTTGACCTAGAGCACCGATACAAATATTACTAGGACATTATAAACATTTAGAAGTCAAGAATCATATGTTATTCTATATCTGTCCTCAGCACATAGAGTGGAACCCAAAGGCAAGTGATGGTGAATTGATGATGAAGAAGGAATACTAATATTTCCTAGTAGAGCTGGAAACATACCAGTGAATAACATAGATTCTTGAGACACATTTTCTGGGTTTTTATCTCAGTTTTACCACCTGAGTGACTCTGGGCAAGTTATTTACAATTTTAATGTCTCCATCTCCATTTCCTCATCTGTAACACAGTTATGTTCATGGTTACTAGCTCACAGGGTGTCATGTTATATATAAAATGCTTCAACAAATAATTGGCACATAGTCTACAACTAGGTGAAAATACTGTTGTCATCCTGAAGTGCTATTTGGCTGAATTTGTAGTATTGAAGGTTATATAGAGGTAACTCTAAAGATTATGAACCAGTTTGCAGAAAGCAAGCAGCGGATTTTAGCATTAGCAAAAGCCTGAGGAAGAGTCGTTTGTCAATAGTAATTTTCCACTGCAGGTAGTTTTCCTTGAGGTCTGCTGAATGTACATAATGGAAAGCATGACCATATGCTGAAAATTAAAGTGCTTCTATAAAAGGAAAAAAAGAAAATGTGGAGAAATCACATTCTATTTGACGACTTAAGTGGGATTCCCAGATAAAATACAGGATGCTAAATTTGAATTTCAGATAAACTATTTTTTAAGTATGAACCAAATATTGCAAACTTGTATGTTTGTGGCCAAGTCTGGCAACTCAAATATTAGGAAATCTGTGTGTTTAGATTCAAACCAAACTAAATGTTTAACCATACATGGCCATAGACAGCATGTTATGTGGTCTGAGTAATATGGAGTCAACATAAAATTCCCTTCTGACATTTTGAATTATTTTTCCAAAATGTTCCCAGTAATGAAATTCTAGAGCATGTGAATGAGGTTTCTAATATAAAGGTCCCATGCCCCTTTCACAGTCTTCAATTCTCTGTTAACGCCCCAGCATTCAAGGACTAAAGTTCAGCCTCCTTAACTTGATTTGTAGGACCATAAAAATCTGGTCCATACTACCTAGTAACTGCCACCCCTAGAAGGCCCACACAACCCATTCATGTGCAAAGCCAGACATTTAAAAGTGCTCACTTCTTTCTGAAAATATTATGTTCTTTTATGTTCCTTTTTACTAAAAAATTCCTTCCAATCCTTTAAGCACCAACCAAATATTACCTTCTGTAAGCAATCTTGCATATCTCCTCTAGGCAAAGCCACTGCCTATTCTATGATCTCAGTACCTTTTGTGTGCAATGGTGTAGGACACGTATTTCAGTATGTTATTATAATTCTCTCTTCTGAATACAATTACAGAAGGTGAGATCTCTTAGAGTAGGAACTGATCCCTATTCACTGATGTTAGCAGTCATATATTTTAGGGCTTGACTCATAGAAGGTGCTCATCAAAATTTTAATGAGTAAGTAAATGAGTGAGGGAGTGAATGAGTAGATAAAGTAAACATATGAGTCATAGCTATGTTTCCAGCATAAATCTCATCTTAGCCAGTAATGAGTGTTTGATTACTTACTCTAGAAAAAATCCAACATGGCTGGTCATCAGTCTTGACCACTAAAACTAGAGAAAGCTGCAAGTGAACAAATTTGAAATGCAGGTGACAAAACAGAGTGGGTAATTCTGGATAAAACATTATAAATATGATATGTATATATATGATAGCTTACTATGATAAAAGTTGGAAACTGGGAAATATATGGTTCTATACTAGGAGCAAAGAACTAAGACCATGATGAGTCAATCTCACATCTGGGGAATAATGAGATGCATATTAAATTAGGAAAATGACTTTACAGAGTAATTAGTTATACCTCTAGATAACCCAGAAGCATTCTCCCCAGTCACCCAGACTCCTCCTCTGAAACTCAAGATTCTGTAGTCTGTTACACTCATTTAGTTATTGATATTTGAAATTTTTTTTTGCGAAACTGTACATTCATTCTCCTGGTAGAATACTTATCACTTTGCACCATAACTAATTATTTCTTTGAGTAACTACTGTACTGTAAGAGCCTTGAGAAAAGTACTGGGCCACAATATATTAATCTTCGCATCCTTAGCACATAGCACAGCACTAAGGATGTATAGATGAATGGGTAAAGGTTCTACCTGGTGTTTGTTAACTCTGGCTACCTTTAGACTCATCTGGACTTCTATATAAACAGTATTACTATACTTCATTTCACCCAAGTCCATTTAAATCAGAATCTCTGATGTAGGGCCTTTGCATTATTATGTTTTAAAATTTCTAGCTTTTGAGGTGCCTGCATGGCTTAGTTAGTTGATCTGGCTCTTGATTTCGGTTCACATCGTGATCCCAGGGTTGTGGGGCAGAGCCCTTTATTGAACTCTATGCTGAGCGTGGAGCCTGCTTGAGATTCTTTCTCTCACCCTGTACCTCTCCCCTGCTGGCTCTCTCTCTCTCTCTCTCTCTCTCTCTCAAATTAAAAAAAAATGTTTAAAAAAATAAAATAGAAATTCTAGCTTTTAAAACAAGCATTGTTAACTTCATTTTCCTTAATAGAGCCCATTTAGAAGTAGGCTATACACCTGCCCCTATCAAGGCAGGCTCTGGTTCAGTACAGTTGACAACTCTTCAGGTCTCTAATACTCCCAGTTCTTTTCTGCCAATCAACAAATATTTATTACAAGGCAAGTTACAATACTGCATGCCCTTAGAGATGGTTTGCTACTTGGATATTTTCACCAGAGACATTGGTCTTTTTGGGCTCTCCTGTAGGTTTTTCATGCAGCTTTTATTTCTGAAATGTTTTCAAGGCATCAAATATTTGAGGTATAGAACCCTCTTGATTACCCCTCCCCCAACCCTTCTTCTTTCTCCCTTGTTATTTTCATTATAAGTACCTTGGAATAGCTATCTTTTCTTAGTGGCCAAATATCTGATTAAAGCAAATAAAACCTCACTGGAATAATTTTATATGGAAAGATCCTGGAGAACTGGTTTGTACCTGAGTACTAGTAGTAAAGATTTTTGGATCTAATTTGCAATCTCAAAATAAATGCTAGCAGGCCAGGATATAGATGGGAAGAGAGTGTGATCTTTGTTAGTAAGTGGTGAGGGATAGATAAGGTTTGTTTGGTTTTTTTTACATTTTTGTTCTTAGCAAGTGAAGGTTATCAGTATGTTATTATAAAAAGGTTTGTGATATGTTACAGTTAAAGAATTAGGATTTTAACTTGCTACTTTACAATGAAATGCTAGAGAAATAGCAGAAGGCATGATCAAAAGAGAACTCAAGCACATAAAAATATACAGAACTCGTCCCAGAAAAGAGTGGGAGATTTTTGTAGATAATTCTGATCATGATAATTTAATTCAGTATCTGAGTGGGAGAATGGAATTTCTAGATTTTGTCATCATTTATTTAGATTTAAAAGAAAAATTGAAGAGCCACAAGCTTCAGATGAGAAAAATAAATAAACGGTCAAATTTTAAAAATCAATCACTCATAAGAGGTGCAGAGATTATTTGATAGCTAATGGGGAGCCCAGGGAAGATGGGTTGTGAAGATCAAATATAGCAGGCTCTTGAAAATAGGCTCTGCTGGCTAATTAACAGTCAATAACAATATTGCAGGAAGAAAGACAGCTCAAGGGAAAGGAATAAGGAAGTTGAGAAATTCGTTCTTTGCAAAGAAGAAAATAAGGGCTTTATCATGGTGTCCTTTTAACATGTGAAAACAAGGATGCTTATCCTGCAAATTACTTGCTCCTTCTTGATGCTCTTGGGACTGAATGTTCTTGGAGATGCAAAGGAGATAATCTCATGAGTGAATTAAGTTATCTTTGTCTCCATTCAAGAGAAGGTTAGAGGGATCTCATCCTGAGAAGGATTGGTTGTCCTCATCTAAATGGTGGTCAGTATTCAAAACATTCTAAACCAGGTTGGCGAGTAAATGCAGCACCACTAATGGGGCCAGATGGCATCTACCTGAGGATTCTGGGTAAACTCAAGTATGAACTGGTACACTGATGTCCCTGGAGTGCTACCTGTTATCTCTCTTAATCTACATATTACAAATGTGAGGGAATTTGAAACTAATTAATTAATTAGTTATTTAGTTAATCAAGTAATTTAAAAAGTCTCCAGAGAAAGCCCCAGGGAATTAGGCTCCAGAAATCTCCATTTCATCTTTGGCCAGCTGGTTGTGTCTATTATGAAGAATGGGATTACCAAATATTTAAATATAATTATCTGAAAAGAAGCAACATGGTTTCTGTGACAAGAAATTATGCCCAGAGAGGCCATTGCTTTTTTGAAGTCTCAAATAAGGAACTGGCAAATAAAATTTTGATTTTGAAAAATTCTTTGACAACCTGCTACTCCAAAGTCAATATCATGGGCTTTAGGGCTATAAGTTGTACAGTGATGGGTCTGACAAAGATCCAGAGAAAAAGGCTAGGAGTAATGGAACACTTCTCAGGGTGCAGATGTGTATAGGATCATGAGTACTGAGTGATCTAATGAATATATATGCTTGTCAGTTACTGAAAGAAGATTCTCACAGTGAAATCTCCAAAGTGTGTACAGGTTGGCATTTTTTTCTATTAGCAAAAACCTAAGCCAAAGTGAGTGGTCTACCAACACATCTTTATAAATCTGCATATAAATAGGCTGAGTGCAACATAATAATGATAGAGTCAGCTAGGTGTATCTTATGAATGAATTTGTGTAATTAGTTATAATAGAGCAAAGGACCTGGGAATCCTTCTAGAGTACTTCTTTCGTTCAAAGAAATGCATTATATTTTGACCAATTATCTATTCCCTCATCTCTTCCTCTTCTTTCTTCCTTTACCTTGCTTTTTAATTCCAACACACACACACACACACACACACGCAGCATGAGTTTACCTCTGGAAATCCATGTTCAGCTCTTGTCATTGTTCTCAGCCAGAGGAGATGGTAGGCAGCAGTTTTATGCTTTCAGGATGAGGGATCAGAACTCAGCTGGGTGTCTTATTATAAAATCCAATTCTGAATGAGGCTCTTTTTTTTAAAACAGTTCCCATGAACAGTCATAGCAATAAAATCCTCAAAACTGATAGCTATTATATTATAAATGCACTATAAATATGGCCAAATATGGAAATTCCTATTTTGTTTGCAGACTGCTTTGTCAAATTTTTCTTAGTTACAAAGGAGTGTAGTGTATTTCACTACGTTGGGAATGGATGAGGACTTTTTTTCTGGAAATGATAATGTCTTGATCTATGACAAAAAATGTATGTGATTTATTACAAAGATGTTTAATTTTCATTTCATTACATTATATTCTGTGAACATTTATACGATACGTAGTTTTTAATTAAACGTGATTTATTCAAATCGAGGTCTGTTTCCATTTAGATTGCTTGCAGTGTTAATCACAGTGCAAATAGCCTTCACTGCAAAAAGAACTCCTGCATTACACTAATATATAAACTCTTCCCTGTAATTTGCATATGTTATCTGAGTCTCCATTTTATTAGATATGTACATATACAGAAATGTTTTACTTTTTTGGCTATTATACTAAAGTACATAACCCCTTTAATGTAACATTTGTATTTTTACAAATAATAGATCTAAGGTCATTTTTTAGTTTAAAACATTGAAAAATGGACCAACAATAAAAGGTCATTCTGTATCAAAAATTGGGTATAGACAGGGGTGCCAGGTGTCTCAGTCAGTGAAGCATCCAACTTGGCTCAGATCATGATCTCGTGATTCGTGGGTTCAAGCCCCCCATCAGGCTCTACCTTGATGGTTCAGAGCCTGGAGCCTGCTTCAGATTCTGTGTCTCCCTCTCTCTCTGCCCCTCCCCTGCTCATACTCCATCTCTCTCTTTGTCTCTGTCTCTCTCTCTCTCTATCAAAAATAAATTAACAATAAAAAACATTTTTTTAATTGGGTACGGTTGTAAAACATTTTCACTTCAGCAAATGCAGTTCCAGTTTATTCCACCTTATGTTACCCTCTGGATAAAGGTGAAACTATTATTTATTTCAGAGTCTGATATTCTTAATTATAACTTCCTTTGTAGATGGTTGTAGATTTGGCCTGATGATCAAATAGCTAGAAGGCTGATTTGTCTCCATTAGATTCACAATAGATACACATTGTGTAAATATTTGAAAGAAATAAGGAAACCAAGAACAATAGTGCCTGCATTTCCTTACAGGCATATAAAATGATTCTTCATAGTTCTCACATCATTGACTATGAAAACTTCCTTCTATTAATGTTTTTCAGCAACAGGAGCTGGGTTTGATTTAACTCATACTATATCATTCAATATTAAAATGACAAAATGCTTAGAGTCTCTTACCTGAGAAATAAAGTGGAAATTGTACCTATTAGCATCAAATCCTATGTGGGTCTTTCTTCTGCTTTCCTTAATTCATTTCTGAATTCCACCACAAATATTGGCCTCACTTGGTCTATCTAAAGTACAAGGGTAAAGAGGATACCCTCCCACCCAGATCCAAATATTTAGTGCCAAAAGTTGAAGGACAGTTCTTTCTATTGTCACTAACAGTTCATCATAATCTGGCCCTGTCTCCATCCTCAGACTTAGGACCCCAGCACTTGCCTTTGCACTCTATGCTCCAGACAGGCTGGCTACTTGTGTTCCTGAATGCACTATCATACCATTAATGTTTGTCTTCAAAGTTGTGACTCATTCTGGGTTCCTTTTTGGTGATACATTACCATCTCCATCTGTCTTTAACCTTAATTAAGCCTTTCCTTCAAGATCAAATTTTATTTCTCTTATGTGGTCTTCAGACATCAATATTCAGTTTCTTCCATAAAAGAATAACTTGTTATATCTAACTTTATAAAATAAGGCAATGCATTCTCTAACATGAAGATTTAGTTTCTTATTAGCCATTGACATATTCTCACCTTAAAAAAAATGTAGTCAATATGATGCAGGGAGAGACAAAGTAGGCATGTTCCCAAGTAGCCAGATACTGCAATTGCCTTACATTAAACTGACAACAGAATAAGTAACACAGTGACTTCTGTGCTTCTTTCAAAATGTAATGAAAATATGTGCATGTTAGTCCAATATAAATCAAGACTTCGTGAAACTCTCATTAAGACTAAAAAGAGCTAAATATTCCACCAGATAATGAATAAATGGCATCTTTTCCCTTCCTCTCTTTCCCCTCTTCCTCCCTTCCCTCTTTCTCCCCTCCCTTCCTTTCCTCCTTCTGGAGAGTTTATTTTCAAACATTAGGAAGTTTGTTATATTTTATGGCACACAACCATTTTTAGAGATTATAAGATTATTATTTTATCCTATTATTGATGTTACAAAATACTCAAATTATCTAGATTCTTTAAACACAGTCAAGAATTGTCTCTACCTTCAAATTTTGACAGTCAACCGGAAATGAAAAAGGATGCCTTTTTCAGAGGTAGTCATCAGCTGCCTAAAGAATTTTAGGCCTAACTTTACAGTAAACTTAAAATGAGAGGATAACCAACGCTGATACTAAGAGGAGTTACTGTTTAGAAGAAAAAGGCAAAATTGAGATTTCTGGTGTGTTCTTGTTTAGTCTTGAGAGGGTAATTTATGATCATATTGCTTTAAGCACTGTGAAAACCCAGTACTTCAAAATACATTTCCGTACATTGTAGTGTATCAGAAAATACACTGCACATCTGAAACAATTTGCCTATTTTGTCTGGGCCACTGTTTCTAATCTTCTCTTAGAAATTTTATCAAGAAACATTTTAGGGGTACCAGTGGTCTCCCAGATAGTGTGTGGCATTTAAAGAGATAGAAAGAATGGTGCAGGACAGGGGCTACATCCGTAGGTCAGGCAGTTCGACTAGGTGAGAGGGTGAAAGGCACATAAATAGACAATTCCTAGGCAACCCCATTCAGGTCTGTAAGTAGCTGTGGGAGTAAGTTAGGCAGAGGAGTTCACTGGGCATAGTTGATATGAAGAGAAAGCAATGGGGAGCAGTTACGTGTGCTCCAACTACAGTCCTAGCTCCCACAGAATCTTGCCTGGTGCTGTGCTTAGAGGGAATGATGAGTGAGTTATCCCTGATAGATATTTGACTGAATTAGTCATTATTTCTTGTTTCATTTAAAATCATATTCGTTGTATCTGTTGTCCAAAATTAGCATAGAAATTAGTATAATTTGCTGAATGTTTTATATTTCATGATTTTGCATCAGGTATAATAATGACATATCAAAGGTAAGTCCCTTTAGTCATCCTAATTTTAGAAACCCTTGAATGAGATTAGGAAGTGATCATCATTTACATTTATTATACTTTGCTTAATGTAACGAGCTTTAGCTATTAACTCTAATTTGCTTCTCATCGCATTCATCAAAGGCGAACTATTTAGAAACTAAAACATCTCTGTCAGTTAGAATTTTAATGAATTAAGATGAAATGAGACAGTGTTAATTGGCAGTTGTTGCTGCAGGGGAGGTTTCTAGATCTTGTAAGTGATACCAATTCATCTCTCTATCACGGCTAATTTGCTCGATTTAATTCTAAGGGTACACTGAATATTTCCCCAAACTATTCATATTCATTTTCAGGACTGGGGAATGGTTTGGTTCTATTGGTCTTTCTTTGGGATGCTTAATTCCATGTGAACCTGGTTATTAATCAGTTGTTGATTTTGAGCATTATTTTTATTATTGACTCAACACATAGACACACAATTTCAAACACACAAAATAGTATTGCTTATATTTTGTTTTACTTGAAAGACCTAAATCCTTCCAATAACTATTTTTTTACCAATAATTTTCATTTTTTCTGTTCTTTCTTTTTTCCTCAGACATAAATGAATGTGAAGCTGAGCCATGCAGAAATGGTGGAATATGTACCGACCTTGTCGCTAACTATTCCTGTGAGTGCCCTGGTGAATTCATGGGAAGAAACTGTCAATACAGTAAGTATTCACATATATATACATTTTTCTTGTTGCTTCCATAGCCTCTGTTTATTATGGAATCTGGGTCAAAATCAATATAATTTGCTTCCAGAGTTCCTAATTTAGTGAAATGGTGCATTTCATATTTGTTATCATTAATGTTGCTAATACACATATCTTCCCCAGGATAGGTTAGGTCTCCATGCCTGCTAGGCATAGATGTTGACCTTTGTGGTCAGAAAGGAAAGCAGCAGTTCTGCAGAGATCCAAGCACGTCTCTCCTGTGAATTCCATTTGGCTTTCGAGTATGTGTATGACCTAAATTTCCACAGAGAGTGCTTACTCTGCTTCAGACAGTAAATTCAGGGCACTCTAACCTGAGAGCCTCTATCACAAATAAAAGGAGGATTTATATTGAGCTGGCATACCCAGTAGTAAAAATTTTATGTACTGCTTATTTGTCTTTTTGGAAGCCTAAGTGAGTAGGATCTTGCGATGATGGATCAAATGATAGGACAGGAGATTTTCTTGAAGTGTTTACAAAGGAGCATAAAGTGGCCCTTCTTCTGCCAAAGAAACAAAAACTAGGAAACAGTAGTAATAAGATTATAGTCATTGTAATGAAACCAAAATTGGGCACAAATACATGCTAATGAGAACAATACTGATGTCGCTTAATCATTGTTGGACACTTATAGAAACTCCATACTCCTACTGCTTTGATATTTCTTATATATTAGAGTATCACATTACACAAATCAGAAGGCAGATGGAGAAGAGAATTCAGATGTGGAAACTGAGACATATAGTAGCTATGTGGTTTGCCCAGGTTCTTGCAGTTTGTGACAAAAACAAGACTAGAAGGAACATAGAATCAAGGCTTGGGAGTCCCAGTTCTGTGTGTTTTCCTCTGAATAGAGATATCTCTTCAGATAGAGTTGAAGGAGATAAACACAAAAGCACACTACATTTTCTGTCTCTCTTCATGTGAACATGCATATGCTCTCACTCTCTCTCTCTCTCACACACGCACACACACACACACATACATACATACATATACACAGACTCCTTCCTTTTTAGTTAGATTAACAATTTTACATGTTTCTTTTCCTCTCTTCTCTTTGACAAGTATATATACTTTATAAACTAAAACTATATATAGTTTATAAAATAAAATATTATTGAAGAATTTGAGTTATTTATATAAACAAAATGATGATCTATGACTGCTCATTATTCTAGTCCTGAAAAACTTCCTTAAATAATGAAATTCTGAATATCAAAGAAATACATTTTTTGGGCAAAAATGTTCTCATCTTAAAAATAATTGGAGAAGATGGTAATTATGAATTGACTTAGGAACCTTCAGGTATCAAGAGTGGAAGGAAAGGGCAGCCTGAGCAAGCAGGTTGATCATACAAGTAAATAGAGTAATGGCCGTCCAGTCAACTAACCTAGCAACCTCCCTGTAAAGCATTTACCTGACCATGCAGTAAGTAAACTTAATTCAGATTCAGTTGGTTCTTGACATGGCCAGATACAGCTCCTGCATCCCTTCTTCCTTTGGTTCATGAGACTTATAGATGTCTGCCAAATCAGCACTGGAAGTTGTACTAAAAAGCACTCCCAAGGTATCTGTAAATGAATACTTAATTGCTATGATGAAGAGCAAAAAACTAATGTCAGTGACTATTTGATTTTCATGCAGCAAAAAGAGATCTGGTGCCAGAATGAAGCACCTTCCAGATAGTACTAGAACTTTGGCAGAGCTTAAAACAGTGCCTGGCTAAGAACATGATGAGGCATAATAAGACCTCCTCTGACCCATAGGAGACCTGGTCAGGGGAGCAATAGGAAGACGGGACCTTCCCATTTTCCTAAATGGAGAACAATACAGGGGACATGTCATGGGAACCCTGCCCAGCAATGAGTGTCACTCTGGGGTGGTCAACCACCAGCTTTCTGAATGATCTAAAGAAGGAGAAGTGATGTCTGAAGTTGTGTGTACCCTGAGAGAAGAGACCTAGGTCTTAGAAATATGTATATATACATACCCTTGGCCTCCTGTGCTAGCCAAGGAGCAACTAGACAGTCTGTTGCCTATCGGTTGAAAATGGGAGGAGACCTGGATGTGAACTAGATGTTGAACAGATGACTAAAGCCTATTTTGAACCAGATGACTAAAGCCTATTTTATCCCTCGATCATAGATTTTACTGAGGTCACCACATCTAAAAATACCCTTGAAAAGAAAGAAATTTGATTGATGATAAAAGGACATTTTGAAATAGAATTTGAACTTAATTGCCACCAGTTTGTATCTAGTGTCTTCCAATCAGTGTTTGCTGTATGTTTAAGAAAATTCTTTATTTTCTTTGATTTAGTTTTATATCTATATAAATTTTTTAAAAATTATTTTTACTGTTTATTTATTTTAGAGAGAGACACACACACACAGCACAATCAGAGAAAGGGCAAAGGGAGAAGCAGAATCGAAAGCAGGCTTAAGGCTTTAAGCTGTCAGCACAGAGCACAATGCAAAGCTCTAACTCATAAACCCTGAGATCATGACCTAAGCAGAAGTTGGATGCTCAACCAACTGGGCTCCCCAGGCTCCCCTCTATAATATTTATATTTAAACTCAGACTTCTCTTTGAACACAAATGCAATAGTGACTTTCTTAACCCATTATATGCTCTGACATTCTACTTTTCCTCTTTTCATCTCTGTGCTTAACAAAAAGATCATGAAGAGTCACTTAGGATACACTCTAAAATATGTTCTTATTGGGGTGCCTGGATGGCTCAGTCTGTTAAGTGTCCAACTCTTGATTTCAGTTCAGGTCATGATCTCACAGCTCATAAATTTGAGCCCCACATCAGGCTCTACACTGACAGCACAGAGCCAGCTTGGGATTCTCTTTCTCCTCCTCTCTCTCTGCCCCTCCCCCTCTTACACACATACCTCTCTCTGTCTCAAAATAAATAAATAAACATAAAATATAAATAAAATAGTTTCTTGTTGATATATTTCTTTTTGTTGTATTGATTTGCAAGAATTTATAATAAAAATAAAGATCCTTAATCTTCCTACTGTTTAGGTTTCTAGGAATAAGGCTCTGCTTTTTAGTGTGGCTTCTTAGAATTTTTAGAAAATCCAGAGTAAAAAAGTACATCGTGCCACAGTGATGATGTAGTATTGCACACTGAGAACTTAGAGTATTTACTCACTACAGTGCACACAGAAATGCCTGCAGCTTCCAGGTGGTGCAGCCCTAAGCCGATCGAGGTTAGGATCTTGGGAATTGACAGTACATAGATTATAATCAATGTGCCCAGCCTCCACTCTGGAGTAAGATTTATAAACTTTCTTCTGAGCCTTATATCATGTACCTCAGGGGTACCATTGGGTCAGCTTATGCCTACAGTTATGGCAGAGAAGCCATTTGTTTCTGCAGATATTTCAGGAGGAAGAGGAAAGGGGGAATGATGGAGACTAACTGCTAGGTGGGTCAGAGTACACAGTACTGAAATACTGGCATTTTTGTATTCAAATCCAAACTCCCTTCACTCTAATCTTGGGTATCTGCACTCATATTGTTTCACTCCTTCTACTACTTTTTTTATATCTACTGATGGGTTAATTAAATTCTGGTATGTTTTAAAATAAAATCATTCTCAATGCCCTCCCAAATAATAAATAATAAAAGGTATTGCAGAACAGAATAGACTGAAAAAATCTGTACAAAAATAGTAAACTATAAAACAAATAATAGACTGGGGAGATATTTACAATAAATATGAAAGGAAAATATTTCTTATCTTTAGTTTGTTATATCTTTCAATTCAGTAAAATTAAACCCAACAGAAGGAAAAAAATCAAAACCATGAAGAGAACATCCCCACAAAGGAAGTAAGTAAATTGATACTTATAGTTGAATTGTATCTTCATCTTTATCCTTCAGTATATTTTAAATTTGTGATCTGAAAAGAATGATTATATTTTCAGTGACTATTTAATGAGAGCTCGCTGTATCAGTGAACAAAAAACTGGACTGACCATGCATTCTTCTGCTTCTTCCTATCACCCCATTTCTCTATCCCCTTACATTTCACAAATGGAAATATAAATACATGAAAACAGATGAAATACTAAAGAGAGGCAGAAGCTAGCAGACAGACTTTAGAAAGAGTATGGAAAAGAGTATGCATCACCTGCCAGCTCAAAATCTTCCACTGACTTCTCATCTCAGAGTGAAAATTACAGTCTCCCTGTTTCCTGAGCTCAATAGACCCTGCCTGAACTCTGCCCTCTTCGCTCACCTCTCTGACCACATCTTGTAGGACTCTCACTCCTTTCGTGTGCTCTTCCAGCCTCCCTGGCCTCCTAGCTGGTCCAGGCACATACCTGGCACATACCTGCCCCACAGCACTTCCTTTCCCATATCCCCTTTTCTGTAATATTCTCTTATGATGTTACGAATACTTCCATACTTCCTCTGGGTCTTGGCATAAAGGTGTCCTCTCGATGAGGCTTTCCTCAGTTTCTCTATCTCCCTACCTCAACACACCAAAACACACCCGCCCCTTTCTCTTACAGTTTTTCTCCTTAGCATTAATCATTAACATATCATATTTTTATTTCATGTATTGTTTATTGACTGTTCTTTCAATGGAGTATATCCTCCATGAGGGTTGTACTGTTATAATCACACTTGCCGAAGGGGACTAGCAAACAGTAAGTGCTCAATAGACATTTGCTGAATGAATGAATGAATGAATGAATGAATGAATGAATGAATATTGCAGTCTGAACTCTTTAAATATAGGAACAGTATCTGATTTCTTAGTGTCCTCAACTACCATCGTTATTTTTTTTACTTGTCTTCTCATTTTTCAGGCAATATTCTAAAGCTGTTTTACCAGTGTAATGAAATATAATTTGGTATGTTAATTCATACTCAATAAATGATACTGCAAGTTGAATTGCTTTCCTTTGATTTCATTAAATCTTTTATAACGATTTGGCAGTGGGATTATGCAAATGGCTTTTAAATAAGACAAGTATACAGGGACTTTGTTCCTCTATTTAGGCCATTCTCCTTGCAGACCTCTTTACAATTTATCTTAGATTATTTATTTATTTCTTATCCATTTCTAATATCAGTAAACATATATTAGTACTGTGATATAACTACTACCACTAGTAACACTTGAAAATATAACAGTGGTGATTTTGGATACAATTCTTTAAGTGATGTCAACAGACTGATCTTGGTGTCTGTGTACTTATCGTCAGAAAGATTTGCTTTTCTCAGATCTTAACTTTACTCTGCCTTTCCCTCAGTTCTACTTGCCCTTCAATTTTAAGAAATTTATTAAGGCTTCATTTGCTAGTGGAATTAAATGAAATGTTTTTAATATTAGTGATATACTACATTTTTAAAACCTAAATGTATTTTTAAATTTTGTTAAACAGCAAAAGCAAGATGTTTAAGACACTGCTTTAATAAATATTATTTAAAATCTATATGAATTCTTTACTATAATGTATGTCTTTAATCAATATAGCAACTAGGCATTTTTACTTAAAAGTAATGTTTATATCTAATCCTATCCATTATGACATGATGCCCAATTATATAGTAATCATTATTATGCAAATCAATCACCTATTAAACATTTTCAGTTAGTTTAATATTTCAAATTTTAATAACAAAAGTTTTAATACTGGGCAAAAATCTGCCTATAATTTTTCCAATAATTATTATATTATTAGGTATATTATATTTATAGGTAGGCTAAGGCAATAATGCTTCTAATTTAAATATTTCAGTTTAGATTTCCAGATATTGTTCATACAACTTATTATTTACTTTGGTAGATCTCAGTTATTTTTAGTTTTATTTTTTATTTACTTATTACAGGGAATTTAATTTTGATTATCTTTCATTTTAATTGAAGTTGCTTTGAAGGATATGAAAAATCACGTAGACATGCTTATATTATTTATTATAGTATTACAGGCAATTCTAATTATAAAGTCCTAATTTATATCCCCTTATTGTTTCTAAATTATATAAGCTCAAATGTTTAGCCATTTTAATACACAGCTTGAAAGGAAATGATCATGAATGGGCATGAGAAACGTATTCTGGTAAGAACAAATATGCTTTGCTGTGTATGTTTAACAGAACGTGATGTTTACACTAAAGTAAGTGGAATGGAAAGTGATAGCACTTTAGTTAAATAATCTAAAACGACCAGGATTATTTTCATTGATTGGACTATGTGGCCCACAATAGCCATATGCAGTTCCCTGCTGGGTGTTTAAATGTGAAATGATTAAATTTCAGAAATGGCACTCAAATTCATTTTCATCATTGACACTGTTTCTGGAAATTAAGATAGTTACCAAGGGATCTCTTATAATGCAATATCCCGAAACTATTATGCCTGAAAGTATCAGGACTTGGATGGTTTCACAGACTTTTATTAAAAATGAAAACTGAAATCTTCAGCTGAGGATAAAGTGATCTTTCTAAATGTCCTAGTCATCCAGGGTTTTTTTTAATTACATATAATAATCTAGATAATTCTATAGCTTCCACTTTAAGAATTCTACCTATAAAGTACTAAAGACAAGAGATGATGATACATGTGAATATATTTCTAAAAACTGCAAATTAATATTTTTATATCTTCATTTCTTTGAGGAGCAATAACGCTTTTTAAGCCTTCATTACAGATGAGTTAATAAGTACAAATACACACCCATATGCTGTATAAATGTATGTATGTATCTTTCTTTTTGATATCACTGCTGCCACATACATTTATACAAGTCAAAGCTTCTGCAGTAAAAATTGCTAAAACATTTTATAGATAACTAAATTATGTGATATTTATTTTCTATCCTCAGCACTTCATTACTGTTTTTGTAAATATCTAAGCACTCTACTATACCTTAATATTTTATCACCAACAAATGGTCATGTGATAATGTTTTTAATTTAGACTTCTAACTTACGGCGTGCTAAGACTGTCCTAAGTATTTTAAATATTAATTTATTTGATCCTCCTAACACTCTTTGTAGTGGGTTCTGTTTATCGCTGACACCATTTTGGAGCGTACTGAGTGAATACTTAGTGTACATTTGCATGGCTAGTGACTGCAGGGCCTGGCCTTACCTCCAAATCTGGCAGCTGCAGAGCCTGCATCCCTAAGCATCAGTGAACCTGCTCCTTGCAGGATGAAAGGAACGCTGTTTATTACAGTGTACACTTTAAGAACATTTGCCCTTGAGGAGTGGCCTTGGGGAGAACTGGAAGAGTAAGAGGAAAGAGCATAGGCTTTGCATTCACATGGAACTGAAGCATCGACTTTGGTTTTCTTCTTTGGAACTAAATGTCTGGATAAATTAGTTGCCCTTTCTGGGCCTCAGATTCCTCATCTGCAAATGGAATTAATACTACCATTTGGTTTATATTGATGGGCAGATTAAAATTAATAGCATATATAGAGTACCTAGTAAAATTGTAGGTAACAAATGTAAATAATCAAATAATAACATTAATAAATAAACTGACACAAGGATCTTTGAGTTATTTGAAAAGCCAACGCCAGTGATCCCATCTTTTCTTTTGTTATAATTTGTGCAATTTGAAATTTTTTATATAATCAAACAACAAACCTATCTTTAGTAATTAACTGGATGTACTTGAGAACAACTTGTATAAAAGTCAGCTATAATGTCTTGCCTAACAGGTATTAGTAGTACATAAATTTAGGAAATCCTGTGGCATTAGTATATTTAACAAACAAATATTAATTCAACCAAACCAAAGAGAGGAGTTGGTTTGATTTTTGAAAAAAATGACATTATCACATACTTTTGAACCACAAATACCTAATTTCATATAATCATCTATGTTTTTTTAGTTTTTTAAAATTTTTTTATGTCTTTATTTTATTTTGAGAGAAAGAGAAACAGAGAGTGAGTGGAGGAGGGGCCGAGAGAGAGACACACACACAAAATCTGGAGCAGGCTCCAGGCTCTGAGATGTCAGTACAGAGCCTGACGCGGGGCTCAAACCCACGGATTTTGAGATCATGACCTGAGCTGAGTCAGACGCTTAACCGACTGAGCCACCTAGGGTCCCCAATCTATGTTTTTATGTTTCCAATTATTGTAAGCTGTCACTGCTATTTGACCAAGTATTTTAGTGAATACTGGTGGGATGAAAACTACCAGTATTTTCATACCTTATGTCGAACATCAAATAGATGTTAGATCATATAACACTAAATTCCTGTTCTGTTATATCCAGGTATGACATAGATCCAAAAGCAAAATATAAACAAATTCTGATACAAAGCAATGAATTTTAAAAAATAAGTACCTATAGGGAAGTAAAGATGAGAATTAATGCACAAATAATTTTAATAAGACAGTTGCAAAGTCCAGGAACTATATATTGTAAATATATTCATTCACTCCTATGATCATATAAACTAGCCACAAATATCTATTTTTTTCTCTTAACTGTTCAAGGCATGGAAAACATATATGAATTAATTAATTTATTCACCAAATTGCATCCAATAGTAACCTCCCTCTAGAGCTGGAAAAATGGTATTTAAAATAAATTCAGTTCCTATATTCATGGAGTAAAGAATAGTGGCAGAAAAAAACCCAATTATATAATATCTAAATATAAAGCATGATGTGTGCTATGAATGAAAAGTAACAGCAGCTATGAAGGGGTGCCTGTTATGTTTTGGGGGGTTAAGGAAATGACATTTGAGCTGAGACCAGAAGAAGGTATAGTAGGTACCAAATGGAGGGTGATTTTTACAAGAAAGATAATATGTACCAGGATAAATAGACCCTTTGTCCAGTATAATCTTAATTATTAGTAGATTATTTCAGTTTCTGTGCGATCATCATGTGTTGAGATTTGTAGGATGCTTACTTAACATTTAGGACCTGAAAATGTATGGTCAAGACCAGTTAACCCTAATATTTTATATATATATAAATAATCTATATTAAAAATCTATCTCATGAGCTGTCTTTTTGTGCAACCACAGGAGATTTTGAGACACCAAAATAGACTTTAATTTTTGTAAATATAGCAAGAAATCAAAAAAGCAAAAAGAAAATCATTAACTGGAATCTTAGTTTAATTCCAGATAAAAAATATCTGCTCTGTTTTGAAAAGGTTTACATTTAGGATTAATTGTATAATGTTAAATCCAAGATAAATAACATTTACAATCTGCCCATAAATATGTAGAGATATAACTGGAAATGACCATGACTAGAAATACTTGAGTATAGGTAATTATTTTAACTTAATTTCTCACATTCTTTTTAAAAAGATGTGACAATAAATTTAAAAAAAAGAAAACAGAACAGAATACTGTGCAAGTTTATCAGTAGCCCTCAAGGAAAGAAATCATTCCAACATTACCAGCAGAATGAAGTCTTTGCAACAATAAACACAAAAAATTGACTCAATGACAAAACTGAATTGGATTTTCTGTGTCTGACATGGAACTTCCATCTTCAATCAGATGCCTCTGGGTATATTTTCCCAAATGTTCCCCAATGGTTTTGTACAGACATCTAACACTTTGAAAGGTTACCTGCTCTACTTAAAGTGATAATCTAATAAGGGGAAGATAGAAAAAATATCTGCAAAATGCTCAAATAGACCCTCTAGGATTTGCTAAATACCTCTAACAAATCGAATAACATTCTCATTACCTGACAGTTTTGTACTTGGTTGCAGATAACTATTGAAACATCCAATAAGATCTTCCTGATTTTGAAATTATATTAACATTCCCATTATATCTAAACTGCACATGTCCAGGGATTAAAATTTAGTCTTACATTTATACTCCAGGCTAAAACTCACTCTAATATTTCCTACTTTAAAGGCAAAGAAAGATGAGGTATGCAGAGATCAGAGGGCTTTAGAAACAGAACAACTTGATTTCATCCTCATAAAATTTTAAATGGTTTGATTGAAAAATATTGTATTTTTCTCAGATTGAAAATATCAATCTTTTCAACCATCGGTATTCCTCCCCTTATAAAAAAGTATTTTTTAAAGGGAATAAAAAAGGAAGCACCCAAATCTAAAAAAATCTGTAAGGAAACCACTAAAAAAGAAGTCTTCTGATGAATTTATGGTTTAAACATGTCTAAAGTGTAATTTGTGAGCTCTTTGTTAGCCCCTACACATGTTAATATGGTATTATGGGTACTTAGGTGAAATTCTGGTGTTCAATTATCAAAGTGGGGATAAAATGGTTATTTCATAGTGGAGAAATTTCAGGCACAAACCACAATGATCTCTGCTGTTACCACATCCACCAAACAGCACTGAAGTGCTTGTAGGGCACTTGGATGGCTCACTTGGTTAAGCATCCAACTCTTTATTTCGGCTCAAGTCATTATATAACCATTCATGGGATCAAGCCCCACACAGGGCTTTGCACTAACAGCACAGAGCCTACTTGGATTCTCTCTTTCTCTCTCCCCTATCCCCTTATTGGACTCTCTCTCTTTCTCAAAATAAATAAACTTTTAAAAAAGCACTTTTCTTAAGTAGGAGAAAGGAAAGAACATATATGAATTCTGATCTTTTGCATAATGTGCAAATTTTCCATGGTTTCCTGAAATCCGAAGGATTTCAAATAATTGTACTAAGAATTTTACTAGATAGAATGGAGCTCAGTTGGGCAGTGATGCCAACAACTGGCATGACCCTAGCCACCGTTTTCCACCAAATCATACACTTGAAAACAATGGCTTCCAGCAGTATTTAAGACAAAGAGCCACATACATGTTTCCAATTTCATCTTCAAAGAAATCGTCTTCAACTGAAAGATAGGGGTACAACAGATCTCTTTCCTTCAGATGGCATATTGAATTGTAGGTATAGCTGGCACATCTTGGTAAACCCATCACTAAAATGCAGTTAGATGATAGCTCAGGGAGGCATGGGTAATTAAGATTCAGATTCAGAGATCAGATGAGAATGATGAAGTGGTAAGATTGAAGGGAGATTGCTAAGGAGAGAGTCAACGTGTAAGGAGTATAAGATTGTTAAAGATAGTATTTAGGGCAGGTAAAGAAATTCTGTCTGCAAAGGCACAAAAAATGAAATAAAAGCATAATCAGAAAAGTAGAAAGAAAATAAAACTTGGAGAGAGCAAGGAAAAGAATGTTTCCAAAATGGAGCTGGTCAGGGTAATGGGTGCTAAAAAAAAGGCCTTTTTAATTCGGAGCCTCAAGCCGTTAATGACCCTTAAGTAATTACAGAGGGTGGTAGGAGAGAATGCAGATTGCAGCTATTCCAGACTGAGCAGGTGTTGAGTGAGAAATAATAGCCACAGATGCTCCTCCCAGGTTATGGTGCACTCTGAGCATATCTCAGACCCCAAAGAGCCATTAAGGTGGCCGAGGACCTAAAAATAAATTTCATAATAGTTACCTTAATAGCTTTATCTGGTCAATAATACACATTCTTTTTAGAGCTCTAAAGGGAATGGACACATAAAGTATCCAACTTAAAAATAAATTGAACTTGAGGAATATGGTTCTATAAAAGGAAGTAGAGCCAGAGCAAAGTCCGTAAATCCAATACTAAAATTCAAGGAAAACAGGAGCAGGGACAGAAAATAAACTCTTCTGACAAGAAAAATAGATAGAACTATAGTTATATAAGGAAGCCTATAAATACTCAGCACTATTATCTAACTACAAAATACCAAGAAATTGAACTGCAGCTCTTAGCTCCAAGAAACCCAAGGATATTCATGGTGGTTTGTTCAAAATAAAATTCACTTTATATTTTCTCTGGTACACTCAGGCAGACACACAATTTTTTAAACATCCATAAAATGACTACTTGGTATATAAATATTGCTTCACATCTACTCGGCAATAACTTAATAATGCCATTTCCTTTCCCATTAGAATTATTCGTGGATTCTCCTATTGTGAAAAGCTTTCAGTTTAACAGAACGTGAGCACTTTCCAACAGAGATTAATATAAGGATGTTCTCAGTCCCACCCTTTGAGGTGCTTCATGGAGTTTTTAACCAAGGGTATAGGACCCTGAAAGGAGGGATGGATAGAGTTCAGGGTGTCTATATCCTTTGATAAGAAACCCAAAGGGCTACCTGACATGTAGAATTTCCATCAATTACAAATGTAGCCAAACAGCAGATCATAATATTAACAGTACCAATGACTTTGTCACTAATAGAAATCACAGATATTTTTATACCATATTGTACTTGATGCACGTATCTGAAAAAATATTTAAATCTTTTACTGATATGAAACTATAGTAGATTCACCACTAGCTCTGTTATTTAATTTGTTGATAAGCACATATATTACTATATCACCCATTTTCAATATTTTGATAATAACACTGTTTCTATGTATTTCATTTTATACACCAAACATAATTATTCTGAAAAGAGCCCTAGTCTTCACCAGACTAACAGAAGGGCCCAGAATATAAAAAATATTCAGAACCCTGAGTTAATGGCTTATTGGTTTCAAAAGATATATATTTTTTCCTGTATGATATAGATGAAGTATTTTGGAAATAAAAGCTATTAATGAGGCATTTTCATTGAATGTCCATTCCTGACCTTTCTGCTGAGTTTTGATCTCTACTTCCACGTGTAAAGACATATAAGAAAAATAGCAGAACATGATCCTATTTTTCATTACATTTTTTCATTGCATTTACAGAGGTTTTATTAGCACTTTTTTTACATCCCAAAATAAGTTTACTTATTTATAAAGTAGATACACATACAATTTAAATGTTAATGTATGCATTACAAAATATACACAAAAATAATATTTTAAAGCATAAACAAAGATGAATAACATGCTTTTACATTTGCATCTTGTCTTACTAAATATCATTTTATATGGCAGAAAAATCCTATTTTGCTCTCATAATGTGTTATAATAACAGTATTTTAGAGAAAGCAGTGTCATAAGATGTGCTTCACTATTTTCAATCCTGAGTTTAACCTGGAGAAAAGCAATTTACAAATCATGTGAATACTTGATTTCAATGGTCAAAGCTGAGAACAAAACATCACTAAAATAAGTAGATCCAACGGAAGTCAAGCCTCCCAGAGTTATCATACTTAGTGTTCAATCTTAGCCTTTTATGGAATTGTTTTTATGAAATTCAGCCAGTAAGTTTTCTTCCCTAATGTTAATCAGATGTCCTTTTTTGATTCCTGTATACTTAAACAATTCTATACATTACTAAGTGCTCATCAAGATAAGTGCATGCTTAGTCCTTTAGACCTTTTTCACCTCCCCCCTTAGCAACCACCAGTTTGTTCTCTGTATTTGGGATTTTTTTTCTCTTTTTTACTTTGTCCATGTATTTTGTTTCTTAAATTCTGCATAGGAATGAAATCTTTTGGTACTTGTCTTTCTCTGGCTGATTTATTTTACTTATCATTATATCTTCTAGGTCCATTCATGTTGTTGCAAATGGCAACATCTCATTCTTTTCCATGGCTGAGTAATATTCCTGTGTGTGTGTGTGTGTGTGTGTGTGTGTGTGTGTGTGTGTGTGTGTGTAGCACAACTACTGTTTCCATTCATCTCTCAGTGAACTCTCAGTGGACACTTAGGTTGCTTCCATATCTTGGCTATTGTAAATATTGATGCAATAAACATAGAGAAACATGTATCTTTTTAAATTAGTGATTTCATTTTCTTTGCGTAAATACCCAGTAGTGAAGTTACTGGAATATATATATATGTATATGTATATGTATATGTATATGTATATGTATGTATATAAGAATATGTAAAATCATATGATAATTCTAGTTTTGATTTTTTGGAAACTTCCTTTCTGTTTTCCACAGCAGCTGCACCAGTTTGCATACCAACAGGGCACAATGGTTCCTTTTTCTCCGCATCCTAACCAACACTAGTTACCTCTTGTCTTTTTTATTTTAGCCATTCTGACAAGTGTAAAGTGATATCTCATTGTGGTTTTAATTTGTATTTTTTTCTGATATTGTTGAGCATCTTTTCATGTGTTTGTTGGCCATCTGTATGTCTTCTTTGGAAAGGTATCTATTCCGATCCTCTGACTATTTTGTATTGTGTTATTTTGTTTGGCGTTGAGTTGTGTAAATTCTTTATATATTATTGAATGTATCATTTGCAAATATCTTCTCCCAATCCATAGGTTGCCTTGTATTTTGTTGATAGTCCCCTTAACTCTGCAGAAGGTTTTTATTTTGGTGTCGTTCCAGTGGTTTAATTTTACTTTTGCTTACCTTGTCAGAGGAGATACATCTAGAAAAGTGTTTCTTCAGCCAATGTCAAAGACATTGCTGCCTGTGTTTTCTTAGAGGAAATTTAGAAGAATGGCTTACAGGAATTTCTTAGAGGAATGGATTCAGGTCTTATATTTAGGTCTTGAGTCTCTTTTGAGTTTATATTTGTGTACAGTGAAAGAAAGTGGTCCAGTTTCATTCCTTTGCATGTGGCTGTCCAGTTTTCACAACATCGTTTGTTAAAAAGACTTTTTCCTCATTGTATGTTCTTCGCTCCTTTGCAGTAGATTAATTGACAATACAAGAGTGGGTTTATTTCTGGGCTCTCTATTCTGTTCCATGGGTCTATGTGTCAGCACCACATTGCTTTGTTTACTATAGCTTTGTAGTATGTCTTCAAATCTGGGATCGTGATACCTTCAGCTTTGTTCTTTTCTTTGGCTCTTCAGGGTCTTTTGTGGTTCCATGCAAATCTCAGAGCTATCTGTTCTAGTTCTGTGAAAAATGTTGTTGGTGTTTTGACAGGAATTGCATTTAATCCATAGATTGCTTTGGGTAGTAGTATGGACATTAACAATAATGGTTCTTTCAATCTATGAACATAGCTTTCCATTTGTTTGTGTACAGATCTTTCACTGGTGTAGTTAAGCTTATTCCTAGGTATTCGATTATTTTTGGTGCAATTGTAAGTGGAATTATTTTCTTAATTTCTCTTTCTGCTACTGCATTGTCAGCATACAGCAGTGTTGAGTTTTTATCGAATCATTTCTGCTTCTCATCAGCAGTGCAGATTTGGAAAGTTTGTAAGTCTGTGATATATTCTGTTCCTTATGGACACTGAACTGTAGTTAAAAGACAAGGAAACAGAAAGAAACTAACAGACATCCCTCCAGGAGCTACTGTCTGAAGTTAAGTATATTGAGTCTGTCTTTTACTGAGCCTTTTCACTTTTCTTAAAATCAGGTATTATATACATAACAGTTTAGTTGCTTGGGTTTGCCCATACCATATACATAGTTGCTTTAGAAGAATGCCACTCTGGTGTATAAGTTAACAAAAAAGTGCTACCATGCAGAATCATAGCATCAAATACAGGGTAAATGGGCATTACTTATTACCTTTAAAAAATGTCAGTCTGTTAACTAAGTGGTATGTTCACTATTTCACTAGTGGAAAACAGTTATGAAGCATTAAGGTATTGTCACTGAACACATAATTAAGGCTGTCTTTGAATTTAGCTTTCATGTCAGAATATACTTGAGTTATTCTAAGCAGCATACACTTTCCAGCCTCCTACAATTCTGTTTATTTGATCTTCTTTCTTAAATGACGATAAGTTTGCACAGATCTCTGAGTGCTAGACTGGAATAAAAGAGTGAAAATGACTGGTCTTCTAATAACCTAGATTTTTTTTAACACTATGCCCGTGGCAATAGCATTATGCTAGGTGCCGAGAAAACTATCAAAATATATGACACACCATTGATATTAGGACTTTTATATTATTGCTCTGATGTACTTTCCTCTGGATTTTTGATTACAGAAAAGAAAGAAACAGACCTACTCAATTTACCTTATTAAGAGCACTGTATTTGGGATCATGTGTGAACCCAAATTGTAAAGAAGGCTTGTGGACTCCTTGGGCTTCTAGTTTGCTTTCTCATTTTCTCTTCATTCCTGTTTCCAGGTCACATAGTTTCTCATTGCATTTTTGCTTTCCCCCATGTTTTTACTGTTTTCTTCTTTGCATGAATGATGAATTTCACTTTATCTAGTATTCCTCAATTATAACAATATTTTTACTTGAGGTAGGTTTTTTAATGAATAATAAGGAGTGCAATGGATTGTATATGAAAAGGTTACTTATAGCACAAAAAAAGTAACCAGCTTATAATTGTGCCTGGGAAGAAAAGCAATTCATTTAGTATATCTTAACTCTTCTTCCTTGCATAGCAAAATACCAGCTTTTTATACACATTTAACCTTTTGAGTAGTCAGGTGGATTTTATCATAAGAGCCTAGGTGATTTCATTCATTATACAGAACGCTCTAGAAGTCCCCACAGAGCTACTAACTGCATTCTTCTGGTGTTTGTTCTAATCATAAAAAGTAAAACTTTTTTTTTCATGTACTAAAGGTAATGGCATTGCTAGTGTTAAAATATTTCAAAGTAACATATAAATTTCCCAATAATCCATACCAAACTAAATGGATAAGCCAGTTACAGGGGAAAAAATATTTTCTCAGTCTTATATATATGTATGTATATATAGGTCATATATATATATATATATAGGTCCTTGGGTTTTTATATCTGTTATGACCTAGAAGAAGTAATTTTATAGTTCTGGCTTCACTGTACCGATTGTAGGATTACCTAATTGTAGTTTACTTGGTAAGATCAGGAATACAGGAGTAAGGAGTGGTTTATAAAAAACTGAAAAGATCACCTTTAAGAGAAAGATAAACAGAAATTATGTATATTTCCTCAATCTTAAAATGCATGCCTTTTTACTTAAACATATTTACATCTCTGAAGTTGGGATGCATCTTAAAATTGTTGGTGTGTTAATAGTACCTAAGATAATGGTACACAGTGATAAGCAGTAATGGGATTTTTGTCTCATTGAAGTCTGTTAAATTAACAATAACATAGAAATTTAGATAGCATGAGCAGTCAAAAAATTTACTGTTAGCAGGCATTTATATCTAAGCTAAGA
Organism: Suricata suricatta; assembly: GCF_006229205.1. Taxonomy (NCBI): domain Eukaryota; kingdom Metazoa; phylum Chordata; class Mammalia; order Carnivora; family Herpestidae; genus Suricata; species Suricata suricatta. Next base: position 60,163,562 of record NC_043705.1, on the reverse strand, counting down.
GATCCAAGTAATGATTTTCACATCCAGAGAATACGAATATGGATTAATACTAAAGCAAGTGATGAATGGATTTAGATTGTCCCCTTGTATTTCCCATGGTGAGAAGAACTTTACCATCATTAATGTAAGGCCGTATGTGTGGAAGCCAATGTATCTATCCCCAGATTACCCTACCCAAATGTGCAGATGGGTTGAGAATAATTTAAAATCAATAAGATCATTATACAGCATTTCTCTCTCTGTGTATCTCTCTGTCTCTCTGTCTCTCTGTCTGCCTCTCTCTCTGTTTCTCTCTTTCTCTCTCTCTCTTTCTCTCTCTCTCTCTCACACACACACACACACGCACACACACATTACCTTAATTAGAAAATACTTGTAGTATTTATCCAATTATTTTTAGTGAGCATCTCTATGCCACTTAGCAACAGGTGATACCATCCCATAGTCCACTTGGAAAACTGTTGCCATTTCACTTGTTTTGAATGACCCCTCAATGTTTCTTAGATATTTTTTTCTCATTATAAAAGTAATATAGATAGATGATAGATAGATAGATAGATAGATAGATAGATAGATAGATAGATGATAGATAGATAGAAAGAAAGAAAAACACACTTGGGAAATATAAATTGAGCGTTTAAATTTCTTGTCCTTCTGACATAGTCCTTTTAAATCCACCACAGATAGCACAATACCAACCCTGCACAATAGTGTATTTACTTATTGTTACTGTATCCTTTCTGGAGTGTGCCTTCCATGCACCTTGTTGACATAATCCCTTTTCAAGTCTAAAGTCTTTCAAGAGGGTTATTGTTTCTTCAATGTATGTCCTCTCCTTGTTCCTGAAATAACTGTATGGAAAAATTTGGCATTTGACAAAGTGGAACAGTTGAGTGGCATAGATTTCTTAGAGTTTTTAATAAGAATTTGAGGGAGAAAAACATAGATGCCTTTGTCTGTTTTGATTAACAACAACAACAACAAAAACCTGGGAAGCAGATTATCACTTATCTAAATATAATGAACAGACCACTAGATACATTTAATCTAAATTTTAACTGTATTTTAAAGAAGAAAAATATTATAAAAATTTCTAGGATCAGTCTTAACACTTTTAAACAGCATGCAAGGAAAAAGGAGAGACTATTTTGCATCCTAGTCACAGTTCCTCTGCTCCCAAGAAAATAATCAAACGTACCGTTTTTGAAATTCCAGGAACTGGCTAGCCGAGTAAATTGTCTACAAGGCTGCCTTTATGACTGGTTGAAATGAACTTTTTTTCAGCATGCCATCTTAATCAGAGGGTATTGATAAAAGTTAAAACCTGCAAAAATCCTGTTTCAGTTAATAATGAATATTATTAATTAGGCATGCTGACTAGAGATGGGAGTTAAAACAGAATTTTAAAATGATTGCAAGGAGTGTGGAGTAAATATAATCAGTTGATTTATTTTCCTCATGTTTACTTTTTAATTCGTTAGCCCACATAATGAGTCTTGGACCTATATTAAAGTGAACATGATAGAAAAGAGAAACGTAGTGGGGAAATCCAAGCTTGTATACATATGAATGTTTAACTGGTGTTTGCTTATTTATTCTAAGGATTATTGTGAACCCAAAATACTAAGCTATTGGAAACAATAGTTAACATCAACAACAGAAATAGTACTGGGTTAAGACACAAAGTTCTTGATAAAGGAATGATAAACATTTTGGAAATAATACATAAATATTTACCTTTGTATCCTAAGTTAGACTAGTGTGATACTTACCCAGATGGTAATTTCATGTTTGAAGATGTCAGCATTGAAAACAATTGCTTCCACAGTTTATCCTGAGGCATTTGTTAAGTGGAAAAGAATGCCCTGTACTATAATTGGCTTTCTTATAAGTGAAAATATAAAAGCAGTTCTTATATTGCAGCAAGAAAACAAATAGTGAGAGAGAGAGAGGAAAAATAAAGCTCTAGAAGTCCCTGAGGTAGGCATTTTGCCCTAGTCTTTTCCTGTGGATAAAGTTATAAAATGATACTAACTTTAAATTAGTTTCTACTATGCTGCTCTTAGTTATAGAATCACTTTGAACCTTATAAGACAAAGCAAGAAATACTATGCCTCTGCCTTGCACAAAAAAGTTCAACATACATTTGTTAAATGTTGAGTGAATAACAGTCCCTGCTGAACCTTCACTCCACAAGTCATGGCAGAAACAACAATGAAGAACACAGAGCGAATTAGGTCACTACTATGTATCTCTATAAATATGATGGCCAAGTACCTGCTCACCATTTTTCATCACTTCTCTAAATTGCTTAAGGCATATGCAGCAGGCATATTGCATCACAATGTTTATTGTGACCCTTTGGTAATAGATACATCTGAGGCCAAATCCTGGCTCTGTGACTTTAGGGGAGTTATTTAACTGCTCTGAGCTTCAGTTGCTTCATTTAAAATTGGGAATGAAGCTACTATTCATTGGGTTATTTTTGAGGCTGCAATGTCTGACATATTTTTTCTCTATATTTGTGCTTCATTTTTATTCTTCAGTAGTGTCTGTGAGAGAAAAAAAAAACCCTATACCTTTGGAAGGCAAGCAGAAAAGAATGGAATGTTCATATAGGGGGAATTGCAATGTTTAAACATTAGTTCTCTTAGTTGTTAGAATATTGGAAGTGAAAAACATAGTGAGCTTGAAGTAATAATGAATAAAATTCAACAAGAGTTTGCATTGCTAGATAGGGAATCACTCTAGAGAGGGAGAGTCAGTTCATGGGCCTCATATAAATTAACCAAACATACGTTAGAGCAGGCACTATGGAAGGTTTAGGGAATACACAGTTCAACCCTTGTCCTAGAAGGATTTCCAATCCAATGTGGAAGAAAGATTAATAAATGCATAAATGCATGAAAAAGTATAAATAAATGCTAAGTTCTATCTGTGATGTAAATGTACTTATAGTCATTTTAGAACCCAGAATTGGTATAGTTAATTCACCTTGAGGGATGGGAAGGACAGGGAAGAAAATGACAGGGACATGGGCTGCAAAAATATTCCATATGGCTCCATCTAAGTCAAATTTTCTAAGTCATCTAAGATAAATGTTAAGCAACCAGGAGGATGGCCTTTAATTTTTCAGCCACATGGATCCACTGAAAGGAAATGTAATCAGAAGAGTAAAATGGTCAGATTTTCAAAGTTTATTCAGAATTCGATGTGTAGGATCAAAGAGGGGGACTCAGTCAAGTAGAAGGTGGGTGTGTGGACAACGAGATCCTTAGCTCTGGCAGTACACTGAATGAGAAGACACATATGAGGATTACTTAAGCAATGAAATTAGCCACAGGATTTAATAGTTATTACAATGAATAACATTTAAACACCTGTTTACAGTTTGATTTTAAAATATCAACTTGTAGGATGCCTGGGTGGCTCAGTCACTTAAGGGTCCAACTCTTGGTTTCAGCTCACATTATGGCCTCCTGGTTCATGAGTTTGAGCCCTGTGTCAGACTCTGTGCTGTCAGCATAGAGATCCTCTTTCCTGGGATCCTCCCTCCCTCTCTCTCTCTCTCTCTCTCTCTCTCTCTCTCTCTCTCTCTCTCTCTCTCTTTCTTTCTCTCTCTTTCTTTTTCTCTGCCCCTTCCCTGCTCACACTCTCTCTCAAAAAAATTATATATGTATATGTATATATGTATGTATACACACATACACACACATATGGAACAATCCGCCTGTGTTTTAAGTTCTCACTTACTACAAACATTAAGACAATAATGAAGCAAGAGAGTTGGAAGATTAGACCCATACTCCCAAGGGCTGCTCAGTGCACATACAGAGTATAATGACTAGGGTAATGCCACCTTTCTAATCTAATGTGTACTCTAGACTCCAGCACAATGTCATTCTAAGTTATTAAGACAGTTTGATACACTCATGAGACAGCAGTCTTATCTCTGGTTTCTCTGTCACTTGTTGGTACATGTTGAATAAAGACCCAGTAGCAATCTTTCTACTAAAATTCAGACCCCTTAATGGGGTGCCTAGGTGGCTCAGTCAGTTAAGGTCTGGTTCTTGATTTCAGCTCAGGTCATGATTTCGTGGTTATGGGATCAAGCCTCATATTGGGCTCTGCACTGATGGTGTGGAGCCTGCTTGGGATTCTCTTTCTACCTCTCTCTCTACCCCTCCCCCACTTGTGTTTTCTTCCTCTCTCTCTCTCTCTCTCTCTCTCTCTCTCTCTCTCTCTCTGTCTCTCTCTCCCCCCCACCTCTCTCTCTCAGTAAATAAATATGAATAAACTTTAAAAATTAACAAATGAATGAAATTCAGAACCCTTAGGAATATAGTTATTTGATATTAACATTACTCTTCTTTTATATATCCTTTATATATTTTAACTTAGTGCTTACTCTACTTAACCCTTAACAGCTTTCAGAGTGTGAAATCAAACTTCAAAAAGATCACATTTGTCACATTTCTCTATGAGAAAGTGTTATATATAAATAATCTTTGTTTTGTAATTCTACTGATCTATTTTCAGGAGAAAAAAAATTTTCCCTCTTCTAGTCAAGAGGGCATTTGACTATCTCCAAGAAAAAAAAACAATAGAGAAAAGAGGCAAGAATTTCTAATACTACTTACCCCTGAAAGTGGAATTTCTAGTCATGAATAAGTAATTAGGAATGACAAAGAAAAACATACTGCTTCTTAGATGATTCCATGCAGTGACTTCTGTGTGATCTGAAAGTAAACAACAGAACCCTGAATCCAGTGTTAGAAAACAGCCATTGTAATACAGATAAGATATTTAAAGAAGTCTTTTATCAAGTTTCTTTCTATCCCCTCTTTAATGAGTGGTGAACTTAGAATTAGGCACTACTGAGGTTGATGGCTTGAGAAAAAGGAAACTACAAAAGAAGAGATAATCACTCAGTTCTTCAGAGATTTTAAGTGTATATTTGCCACCCTGCTGACTTCTGTACTGAAATGTAAGCTACTCTTCTTTATATGGAACAAATAAGCCAGAATGTTTTATTGCATCATCTGAAGTTTTTTATCATGTGCTTTTGACAACCCATGTGCCAAGATGTACATTTCCTGAATTTATCATACATTTCTCTTTTTTTCTGAAACTGTCTCTTCATTTTACTTTTTTATATGACACTTCATAAGAAACCACTATTCATGCATGGTTTTCTTATATCTCAAAATCAGATCATGAAAAGAGTTAGCTGGGTGCTAAGGGCATTTCATTTTTTTTTTCTAATACAACCCCTTTATGTCTTTGGAAATCGGAAACAATGAATATTAACTTTCCCTTCACATTGTTTAGAAAAATAAGTCATGATGAGACAGAAGAGGTTATGCTGAAGTTATGAGAACCAGGTATTACTCAATTTGGGGGAAATGGTTTGTTACTTTCTGTCAGTTATAGACTTGAGGAAATGAAATTTCTTTGATTGCTGAAACAAAATTGCCAGCAGCTAAAACTCTATCTCCATCTAACTTAAAGATACGATTACTCGGATATTAAATTGGGCTAGAAACTTAATTACAAAGGCACCTTTCAGAGTTGTAATCTGGTTTGTCGAAGTGTTAATATGAGATTTTTCCATAGGAGATCCCCATTTTGTACCACAATGAAGAAAAGTGCCTGCCAGACACGGACCCATTTTAAAAAGAGATTATTTAATTAGTTATTTTTATTTCCAGTGAGTCTGGCAATATACTGTGGGGAATCACTTAGTTTTCATTCATTACAAGAAGCCATAGTTTATAATTCCCCCGGGCAGAGATTTATGTGACAATTTGAATGCTCCGGTGACAGAAATATCTGATGATTAATATGATGATATTAAGGAGATGCCAAGTGATGTGGCATTTTGAATCATTTTTAGTAACTACCCATGATTATTAATTGTGCTCATGTATGTATTTTAATTTTTATTAAAGGGCATTTTGCATAGGAAATAGGAGTAAATGTTCTACTCATTTCTTGAATAAGAAGTAAATGCATATAAAACCTGGCTGTACCAGCAACATATGTTGAAACTTTGGGTTTCCAGATAGTCACAGTGGAAGTCAGTGTCCCCCCATCCATGACTTTTACCTCTCACTTTTGCTTTATGACAATAAAATAACAATAACAACATAAGAGCTACCATTCATTATAGGGCATATTGATTGCCATATAATTTACTATATTCTTACCCTATATTGGTTCCAATTTATGGAACAAACCTAAGGTGGGTGGTGATTTTCTCCTTGTAATACAATTAACTCACAATTTCCATCCTTTGCTGTATATTGGTATCACCCAGATTTGTTAAAATATAGGTATCAGGAACTACCTTTTCTTTCATATCCTTAACCAAAATTGCCACGAAGAGCATTCCTGACGAACTGCTGTAATAGAGCATTTTCCAAGACTCAGTAAGTCATTTCATGTACATAACAAATCACCAGTATCTTACACTTACTTTTTACCTTAATTGTTTCCCACATAAATTACTTAACATTTGTAAAATGCATGATCTTATGAAGTTGTATACCTTTAAATCTATTAATATGAAACAAATGTTTCTATTTTCTTTTCAATTTTTATAGTTTTGGTTTACCTGAGCATATAACTTTTGAAAATATGAAAACACCAAATAGATATATTATCTATTTGCCTGAGCATTTTATGGTTCACATAGTCATTTTTCCTTTTGGTAAAGAGAATTTGGGTAATTGAAGAATACTGTTAAATTAATGAAATACTTTCTTGCTAATGCAAGGTTATATATGTATATATATATACATATATATGTGTATATATATACGTATGTATGTATATATATAATATGTGTACAAATATATATATACAATATATACACAAATATATATGAAAACAAAATCAGATATACGTATATGCACATATACTCACTCTATTTTATATTGTGATGAATATGGGTCTGCCTATTAAAATAGAAAATTTAATATTTGTTTCTTTTCAAATTTATGCTATATAACAATAAAGTAGATCACAATATTATGCATTGTCCAGGTTAAATACTCATTTTTTGCCGATGCTATTTTTATGCATTTTATCATCCTGTATATTAAGAATGGTAGTTATATCCTGCTGTATCCTGAAGACTATTAAATTATAAAATAATGGCTTTTACTATTTTTGAAGCACGTAATAAATAGGAGGGATTCTTCAGAAAAACAAGTCACCGTTTTCCTTATTTGTACAAGCTTCTTAGAAATGATGGTAATTCTCCCATCCCTCTTTTGGGTTAATAACTTTGCATTATTTTATGTGTGTAATTAGATGGCCTTTGCCTGATCCCTGGCTAATCCTGTGGTAGTGAGCTATCCAACATAAATAGGTGGAAGCTTCTAGAGAATGTAGTCTTTAATTTCAAAATTAGAAAAACAGTAAATTGGCTTTTAATTTAAAAAGCTTAACAAAAAAGCATGAAAGTCTAGTTTTCACTATTTTTTTTCAAAATTACACCTTCCTAGTGGGCAGTCACAGGATTATTTGTAGTTTAAAACCTTATATTCATCATATATTTTAACACAAGTTTATGGGAGCATATTTATTTACTTAATCATTAGCTTGAACTACATAACAATGATTATTTTATTGGAACATACCAGAAAATAGCAATTTATGCAATATGGGCATTTTGTTGAACACAGCTAATATTCTATACTCATGTCAGTAGCTGATGTTTTAAATTCAGATTTAAGATTTTTAAATATCTCTGCTTCTTTGAAATGCATATATGCATTATTACACTAGCTCAGATATAAAGTTTAGAAGTTATTTTTCTATAAGTATTGCCAGCAAAAATGAGTAGTTAACCTGGACAATGCATAATATCGAAGTCTACATTATTGTTACATAGCATAAATTTGAAAAGAAGCAAATATTAAAGTTTCTATTTTAATAGGCTGGCCCATATTCATCACATTATAAAACAGAGCTAGTATGAATCTCTATTGAATAAGAGATAATGTATGAAAAGCTGGCTTAGTTTTTACAGGTTTGTCATAAAATTGTTAAATTCTCCTAGAATATTCTTTCTATAAAATTCATAAAGCATCCTTTGTTTTAATAGCTTTACATTTGCTCTGTTTAAAATTCTATGTTGAATTTTCCCTTTCAGAACCACCAAAGCAATTCCAAATACCATATGCAAAACCTTTGTGTTACTTTATCCTCTAGGAATGTTTAGTTAGGAAATGCATATACCAAGATTTCATCTTCTGTCTTACCTGTATACTGGAATGTTTAGTTCCCTTCCCCAACTCCCATACTTCTCTGACTATATGGGCATTATCTATTTATTTTCTATGTGAGAAACATTTCTTCATACTTTTAGGAGTGAATAAATAATGTAGAAGTCTCTAGAATTAAAATAAACAGATCACCTACTATACACTTTCTAGCTTCTCTTGTGCTCTCTATCCTTTGTTCTACATACTTTCCAAAGTGCTCTAGCATTAGAGGGAGCTCATTATGACGTATCTTGCTATCTGCAGTGGCTTCCCATTTGAACTCTTGGATTTCTTTTGACCTCTGGAAACTGAGACTTCATACTTGGCCTGAGATAGCATGTGGTATAAAGAAAGGCATAACCACATTGCACAGAAAATGGCTAGATAGCTAATAATTGGATTTGGGATTATGATTTATCTCTCAAATAAAAATCAGTGGTTGACATCCCAAGAATATTGCTTTATAACAAAACATCTGAGGCAGTGGCCCGTGGTATTTATTCTGATATGCAGTCACCAACAAAATCTTAAAAGATGTAAATAACTTAAAAACATGGCGTTACGTCTTCTGCATGGCAGTGTTTGAATATTTACATTGGGTATTCAACTCAAGTTTCTTGAAGCAACAGAATCCTACCTTTAGCATTTTACCTTGGCATTTATACCCCTTTTTAGCTCTTTCCTGTGCAGATGTATGTTTTGTCAGAAGGCAAGAATAGGTATACATCTGCAGGTTTTTGAATTGCGGGCTTTTGACTATACAGACAAATGTTTCATCAAACCATGTTGTTATCTTTGTAGTTGGTAGAAGATGGATTGTGCAGTTTAAGTGGGAGCCTAAAAACACGTTACTGAAATCTTGCCTGGCTGCAAAAGTGCATTCAGCACTTGGAAAGCCCATATGTTTTTCTCATTTGAAAGAATGCCTCTTAAGCAAACTAAAACACCCTCTTTTACTAGCTGTAGCAACATTGCTTACTGTAGTAGGATGATAATCTTACTAGATTTTGTTGACTTTTGTGAACTACCTTAATACAAATTTTGACCTTTGAGTATTAAAGCCCTTAGGCCCTACTATTTAAATAACATTATCATTCTGCATCAATATTCTAAAAACACTGACTTTCCTATTGTAATTTAACTTATTCATGGTTTTAATTTTTTTCTTAATCCAAAACAGTTAATTTAAACTGATAATGTATCATAATTGACTTGAGATAACATGGTGTGAAGAAAAGCATAACAACATTTTATAAGAAAATAGTGAGAGGGCTGATAATTGAATTTGTAACCTTAAAAATGCTGGGTTTTGTTTCAAAAATTATCTTTCCCCTACTTGCAAAAGCTGATTCTTATGGATTTTCAAATATCCCAGCATACCAAGAAAGCCTTTCTGATTTTAACACCCACTCAGAATGTTGAATCTTCAGAGTGATAATATCTACATTCAGAAAATTAATTCAATTTCAAGAAAGAAAGAGAAGCAATTCCAAAATGTAATGATTTGTTTTAATTTACTTTAACCCATGATGACAGAAAGCTGGCAATTTGTATGGTAGTGTGCTAAGTGCTTTGGAAACATAAATAATGCAAAAAGCATGCTTTCCACCTTTAAGGTATATATTATCTAAGAGGGAAAAAATGTGTACAAATAGTTGTTGCTTATCATTTAACCTGGAAGCATCTGAGATGTCCAACAGAGAAAATAATAGAATTCTGTTTCAATAGAATGGGGAAGATTCTTTAGTGGCCCCATATCACAGAATCATCTTCCAGACTGTGATGCAATGAAATGAACTCTTCTCTAACATGCACATACATTTTATATGCCATCCAAATAAACACAACTAAGTTTTGAAAACTATTTTTATGATTTTGTAATTACTAGTTCTTCTAATCAGCGTTACTACGGCCATATGTGAAGATCATGCCCTGATACAGAGAAGCAATCTTTAGATGTGGAGAGAAACAAACATCACCAAATGGGATTTCCATTCTAAGTTCATTTAAGGTGATTACTCCCTGTGTCTTGACCAGAAGCTGACATTTGGGGTCGGGGAGAGGGTGCTCATGGGAATTTGTGAATGACCGAGTGGAGGGAAGGCTATGTCGAGCAACTTCACGTTTCCACACTGTGTCTGGGGAGCTCCTTTGCCACCTCTCACTGTCTCCTACAGCCAAGCCAGTGCACCCAAGCCCTATCATCCCTGAGAGCAACCTTTCTTACACTTCCTGTCTTCATTCGCTCTCTTGCCTTCTGACACCACTCTCCAAATGACGCCACAGAAAAATGATAGACTGAGAGAAATTAGAGCAAATGTGTGGGCGGTTAGGTGACAAGTCTCACCAGAAAAAAAAATCTTCAGGGTTCCTTTTAACCCCCAGGCCACACAGTGTGAGGAATAGTGGCCTTGACCTCTCCCTCACCAATTTACAGGCTGGTCTTAAGACAGCTCTAAAATAAAAGAAACGCTAGGAATAAAGGGAAGACCGTGGTCCAAGGGGCACAGAGGGAGGTTAATGCTTGAATCAGCATTAATTTCTGCACTTTGGGAGGTCAACAGCAATCCATTCGGTAGGGCTTGTGTTCAGCACAATTATCGTGCTATGCTAAGCACAGCAGAGGACTCACACTCCTATGAGAGAGAAGATGAGATGCTCAGAGAAAGAGAGGACTAGAGATGTTTAAAGGAGATTTGTTTCTAACATGGCTTTAATTTGAAATCTTTTCATTCTGAAGATGTCTGGGTATTGAGATATAGCAAATGAAAGCTGTGCATTCCTGTTACAGATTCAGCTGTGCATCTCTCTTATTTGAAAGCCTTAATCAGCACACTCAGGAACAAGATGTGAGACATCTTGAGGCACTGCTTACTTGTCAGCTGCAAGATCAATAAAATGCAGACACCATTCTTTGCCACACTCCAGAGAATGAGTTTGCAGAGTCAGAAGGACTTCACTGTGAAACCATTTTATTCACAGGGACTTGGAAAAGGCAGGGAAGGTGCCCTGGGGAGGGCACCGGAGGCTTGGCCCTGGCTGGCCCAGCTGTTCTTGCTCAACCTGCCAGGTGACATTACTCACTTGCTCAGAGTTAGTCTGAACAGTCCAGCTCAGGTCAGAAGGCATTTGCAGGCCAGTCAGGCAATTCAGGGAAAGCAATTCTTTTAACTGACCATGTAAATGATGTCTAACTAAAAGCCTCTGGTAATTGATGGTAATTGGACTCATTAATTTAGGATTATTGTTAAACCTGACAAAAGTAAGCACAATACTAAAGATGCATAAACACAGATTTAGCACCCAGCAAATAGAGACTACCATATTCTGCTACCATAATTGGCACTGATTAAATTGCCACTGGGCCCCCCTGAGGGATGATAGTGGCCAAGTTTTAGAAATACTTGGTAGCTGCTTTGTGGCAACTGGTTGAAAGAGAAGTAACTCGCTTGACTGTCGTCACTGTTTTTCATTAGTAAAGAAGTGTTCTTTATTCAACAGGCAAGCGATTTCCAAAGGAGACTTCTGTATCTGTGTACTCATGAGAGAATAGGTGAAATTATTTTTTAAAATAATTTAATTAAATACATAAATAAAATGTTACAATATTACCTGTCATTTATGCAGTTTATCTTTCACATTTATTTTAAAAAATTAGCTCCCTCTGCAAATATTTATTGTCTGTTAAAATCAAGGCTTACTGGGGCGCCTGGATGGCTTAATTGGTTGAGTGTCTGACTTTGGATCAGGTCATGATCTCACTGTTCTTGAGTTCCAGCCCTGCATAAGGGCTCTCTGCTGGCAGTGCAGAGCCTGCTTCACATCCTCGGTCCCTCTCTCTCTGTCCCTCCCCCACTTGTTCTCTCGCTCTCATAAATAAACTTTTAAAAACATTAAAAACAAAAAAAGATTAAAGCTTATTGCTGGATGCCATGAGGGACATAATCCCTACCTGAAAAGGAGCTCACTGTTTCATGGGACAACAGAGATGCACACACAATACATGTGAACGAACTGGGGGACAAGGAGGTTTCGGATATGGCTCGAGCACTGAGGCAGACTTTCACTTTCAATCCTGTCCCTGCAGCCTGATTGATGCGGGTATAGCCCAGTGGCATCTACATGGCAACAGCAGGTGGGACAAAAGCGGGTCCTCCCAAGTTCAATCCAGCAGCAAGAATAATATTTGACAAAATTTTCAGGGAAGGATATGATTCAACAGGGTTATTTGTGAGATATGGGCAATCCCAACTAAAGGGGACACTGTCTGTGCTGTCTGGCATCTTTGAAGATACTGCGTTTCTCTCCTCCAACTGACATTTCATTATTCCTTGGTCTGCCCAACTTTACCTTCTAAATATTCTTTGAACCATTCCTCTTATCCCTCTTTCAGATCTGCATCGTTTTTCACTTCTACAATTGCAGAGAGTAGCCTGCTCTTTGGCCATAATATTTCCCCTCTTAATCCTGCCTTCTGCAGTATAGCAGGAATGACTGGAATTGAATGAAAATATGACCATAGTTAGAATTCTTCAAAAAATCCCAACAAGTTCTCTCAGCAAGCTGTTCAACAAAGTATTGTAGGGTCTTTCTACATCATTACTTCATCTCTTGACCATCCCTGCCCCACTCCATCTTGGTCTGGTGATACTAAACTGCCTCTGCTTCCCTAACCACACCGAGCTGGTTCCTGTCTCTGTCTTGCCTTCTTTCCTTCTTCACTCTGCTAGCTCCCTCTCTTTTCCTGGCGATCCTTTCCTGAGCCCCAGGTGGTTTATGATTACTTCTTTCTCTGTTGCATTGAATTCTGTGCATCCACCATCACAGATGCCATAATATTAAAATGCTGGTCTTTTTAAAATTTCTGTGTGTCTCCTCCAGTGGACTAAAATCTCCTTGAGGAAACCAGTGCAGTGAACTTAGTACAGTAGCCAGCTCCTGCTTCTCACTCACTCGGAGATCAGAGTTAGTGACACTTCTCAGAAAGGCCATCTCGGATCACCCAACACACCTCCACTTGCCTCACCTATTTTTTTTTTATCATTTCGTGGTATTTTCTTGTTAATCAGGTATTTGTCTACCGTTTTTCCTCCCCACTAGCATATGAACTCTTTGGAACCTGAGACCTTTTCTTCTTTGTTTATCCATGTATTGCCACTGCCTAGAAAAGTCCCTAATACATAGTCCCTAATACATAGGAAAACATACATCTTTAATAAAGATGCAGTTTTCAAAACCAGATTAAATGAATGGAGGATTGATGGATGGATGGGCACATCCTAAGAGGTCAATCAATTAGTTGGAAGTGAATTATCCTATCCCTATTAGATAACCAAATTAAATGAAGGGAAGATTGATGGATGGATGGGTACATAGTAAGAGGTCAATCAATTAGTTGAAAGTAAATTAGCTTATCTCTATTAGATAAGCATTGTATAGGTCAATAATGTTAGTAGGTTAATTTTTTAACACCTATGGGGCATAGACCACCACAAAAACTTCAATATTTACTTCTGTGGCTCTCTGCCATGAACTGTCACCCATTGTTTAAATTTTTTTTAATGTTTATTTACTTTTGAGACAGAGAGAAACATCATGAGTGGGGGAAGGGCGGAGAGAGAGAGAGAGAGAGAGAGGGAGGGAGTGAGAGAGAGAGAGAGAGGGAGACACAGAACTCTGTGTCAGAGCTGTCAGCACACAGAGCCTGATAAGGGGTTCAAACTCATGAAACATGAGATCATGACCTGAGCCAATGTCAGACTCTTAACTGACTGAACCACCCAGGTGCCCCATCGCATTGTTTTAATGTATCCCGATTTAGGAGAGCTCTGTCACATCCTCAGTGCCACTAGTGATATTCTACATGTTTCCTTCATGTTAATTGTCATACCCTCTCTCCTGGTATAAGTACACATCCCCCATATAAAATAACAGCAGAATAAAAAGATCCAGAATTAACCTTCAAAGAATTACTGAACTCTTCACTCTATTAGTTGATATTATTTTGTGAAACAAAGATTCAGCTTCAATCCAGACTCATCAGGAATTGAAGTTCATCTGGAAGGGAAGTTTAACTTCCCTTCACACAGGTTTTCTCATTTATGAAATAAGCATGTTATTAACCTTTTTTTCTTGAAGTACTATTTTGCTCATGTGAGAACAACATGTGAATGTTCTTTTTAAACTTCAGAATGCTCATCTAGTATTATGTTGTTCATCAATTACTGTTTCATATTTGTTCCCTATTTGTTGGTAATGATGGTGAGATATGTCTCCATATTATCTTTCTTTTGAGCACCTTATTGTTTCACTGCTTAAGGTCACTTAATCTTAGGTGTATAATCATTTGCATTCTGAATTGCAACTCCTTCATTAGTTTTTGTAACTGCTGAATTTTATAGGACATTGGGGAAGTGGACAGCACAGGCAAAAGGGAGCTGGATTCTGAACTTTTAATTGTGATTATATCCATTTGATTGTGATCCAAATGATTAGTGAAGAGCTGCTGTTGTGACATCTTTCATTGTGAAATCAAGTATACACCCTGGATTTACTTATGAGTTTACTGTGTAGAAAACATGGCCCCCCATACCAGCATGCATAACATATTGACTAAACTCAGTGTACTTACCATCATGGGCACCTGAAGATGTAAAACTGTGTAGAACCCAGTGCCTGGGCCAGAGGAACTAAAAGTCCAGGGTCATCTCAATTGTATGCTCTAAAGAGAAACATGCAAGTGACCATACAGATCCAAGCTCATTCTTTTTTTTAACAATTTACAGTTACAGAAGAAAAGCACTTCTCACAGTTGGTGAATTACAGTGTTATCATAACCTCAATTTTTAAAACAAGTAGAACTGAGAAACACTAGAGATTAAGGATGTAAGGTGATACATCAAGGATGCATGCTTCATTCAAGAGCCCCCCACACACTCATGTTTCCTCTGGTGGGCTTTACTGATTGGCAACATATGCAAGTGAATATTATAAAATTTTATTTCTTAAAAGTGTGGAATTGAAGACTGAGTAAAGAAATAATAAATTTAGCATCCGCGCAATGGGAAAGCTTGTGTAAAAATGTTTTGTAAGCTGTAAAGCCCTATAAAACTATAACAGGTCACTTTATATTTTTTGAATTATGTTTGTTTGAATGTATATGTAGTGAGGGTGTAACTAAGATTGGGAGACTTACGCCAGAATAAAGAACAATGTACATATAGGTATATAGACATAAATATATTGAATTGTTCATTGATATTTGACTTATCTGCTAATACAACAATTTATGGCCAATATATTTGCTGGCATGTTAATTAATAAGTGGAAGTTGGTATGTTATGAGTACTAATGAAGTAGACTTACTGAATAGTATGGTTTGAGGTCTAATCTCTCTCTTTTAAAATGGTTACAGATTTGGTGAGAATGTCTAGTTCAACATATGGTTTTTAGAAGTACACAACTAAATTGTGTAGAGTTGTTTCTAAGGCTATCATGGAGTTTAATTAATAGATTAAATTAAATTAAGTTACATTAAATTCAAGGTGGCTCTCTCACTCTGCTGTTCTACTGACTGGCCTATGGTAAATGGTCTCCTTCCCTACTGTGCTTTCCCATCCAAAGGTTGCACAAATCAAAGACAAGGATGCTTGAGGTTCCTTTCATGGCAATAATTCTTAAAAAACTAGCCTCCTGCAATTGTCTAAAATCAAAGTATCATCATGAAAGTGTCTTAGTGCTTTTATGAAGTCTGGAAAAGTGTGGATGTTTAAAATGGAAAGCAAAACAAGAACCCAGAGGCCTAACATCTGAGGTTTTCAGGTTAATTTATCTGGAATGTGAATGTCAGATTATTATCTCTCAATACTGCAATTCTAAAAATGAATGCTTCTTAATTTAATGACTTCAAAATGAAGGTATATGATATATCAGTTGTCAATAACAAAGGTGCAGTTTTTGTTGTATTAATGCCATCTTTACTAATAAAGTCTGATTAAGGTGATTACTTATCCACATATTTTCATCCATTTTATAGAAAGTGTTCCAAGGTTTAAAAGCTCCTGGAGAAATATTAGTAGGCAATGTGCTTGAGCTACCTATTCTCTGAATATGGAATACAAAAGAGAAACATGTTTATGTTTAATGAAAAAATGGTTACCAATGAGAAACATCTTTTTAACCTTTTAAAATAAATAAAATTAATTTGTATAATGTAACTGAAAAATTATTTCTTTTATATCCAAAGTGTAAAAATTTAATTACTGACAAGCGTTAGGCTTCAACAGCTATTAAAATCCAAAGTATACTTGGTGACAAACACTGATCAAGTTGGCTTATGTACATTGATAATAATGTTAGTATGCTCCTTTCATAGTTTCAGGAATTCTTATCAATCAGTTTAATATATTTTATAATGAGATTATCATATTTATTATATAAATTTAACTTGGCAAATGTTGAGTAAAATGTATAACCAAAATAAAGAAAACTAGGTATTACTTTTCATTTTATCTTAATAGTATTTATTTTAAATTTTCAAAATTTAATAAATATAGTTTGTAGTAAAATTTATGAAATAAAAAATTCATATATATGTGTATCTACATACTTTTCAGGTGGATTTACCATTTGAGATCTGAGAACATATTTCAATTATGTAATGCCCTAATGTTAGAATTTAAAATTTTGATTAAGAATTTTTTTTAAGTTTCCAAGTTAGACATTTAAAGAATTGTAAAAAGAAAATTAAAATGTTAGTACAAAATGCCTTCATATATAGTTATGAATTTTGAATTTAAAATATTACAAATATAAATATTTTAATATCTTAATTTACTTATTGGTGTATATAAGTTATGTATAATGCAGAGAGTTTTCTTACTGAACTTTATAAAAATAATTTGTCTACATGTTTTGATTATAACATATTACAAGTTATTACTATTAGAAGTTGACATATTTACATGTTGCCATTTTTGTTGGAAGCATACCTGATGATGTTTATAAAAATTTAAGTTAAAAATATTTATAGCGGTGAGAAATGCAAAGTCAGTATGAAAATGATTTTAACACAAAACTCAGTCAAGAAACAATGGATCAAAGATATTTATTGAGGGCTTGCAATTTATGAGGTATGCTAATTTCTGAAAATGTAAAATTGATATAGGTCCTTTAAGGGCATTGTACTTTGGATGATGTGATCAGCAGCCAGGGGATGGCAGTGCATAATGCAGAATCATAATGCAGGAAGGCAGTATCTATTGAGGTGCCACACTCAAAGCAAAGGAAGAAAGAAGTCTCATGAGGAGAAAGAATTTTTCCTTCATGAGGATTTCCAAAGGCATGATGGTACAAATTAAATTCATTTAAAAAATATGTTTCATCAAATCTAACAACCACATTTTAAATGTGGATTATTTCTAATATATTCACAATTTTTCCTGATTTGTTCCCAGAATGCTCAGGCCCATTGGGAATTGAAGGTGGAATCATATCAAATCAGCAAATCACAGCTTCCTCTACCCACCGAGCTCTTTTTGGACTCCAGAAATGGTATCCCTACTATGCACGTCTCAATAAGAAGGGCCTTATAAATGCATGGACAGCTGCAGAAAATGACAGATGGCCATGGATTCAGGTAACACATGGGATTGGGACAAGGTGACTGCCAAGGAATGACCAGCGTCATTTCAGAAAGAATACAAATCAGAGCCCAAAGTGTGACTTTTCTTCATGGTGACAGATGACAGGATGATTTAGTTGAGTCTCAATCGGCTATGAAATCTGAAACCGTGGGATATATGTCCATTGACCATAGAGTGTGTTGAGGGCTAAAAATGTTGAAATTCTTGGGGTATAAATATTACTATTTTTCTGGGCAAGAGAAAGAGAGAGCATGCAGCTGGCTGCAAGCCAGTGAGGGGCAGAGTGAGAGGGAGGGAAAGAATCTTAAGCAGATTCCAGGCTCAGAGTGGAACTCAATTTCACTAACTTTGAGATCATGACCCACGCTGAAATCAAGAGTTTAAACAACTGAGCCACTCAGGTTCCCCTCAATCTTACTATTTTAAGGTACATATCATAGAAGAAAGTTTCCACATATACCACAAGTTAACATTTAGCCGCGACTTTTGACACTTCAAGAAAATAAAAAATATGTTTTCTTTCTGTATCTCAGAAGTGGTTTCACATGCACAGAGCATATAAATTATAGAATAGATAATGAGAATGCTGAAAATGTCTTCAGTACCCTTTTTTAATAGCTGAGGGTGTTTCAATTCATACTCATTTATTATCATAAGCCTGCTACTTTTTTAAACAGAAAAAAAACCATGATATACCAAGATAGTAAGTGATTTCCCTAAAATGGGATGGATGGTAGTAAAACCAGCACCTTGTATTTTATCCAGTTAATGCTTTTTGAGGACGTGGCTGAGGTAAGACAGTAAACTACATATTAGGAAGACAGGAAAGGTGATTAAACCATGATTTCTGTGAAAGATCAGACCTCTGTTTGGGAGAGCACATTAATAACATGTCACAAGTCATTGAGTGTGTACTGAAGAGAAGGAATACCTTTAGTGCAAGATCATTATGAGAACGCCTATGGGAGAATAGCTTTTTATGTGGGCCTTGGAAAATGCCTTTCAAAAGAGACTAAAAGCCTACAGAACATCATGATCAAAGATGCTAGGTGAGAATCTGGGGAACATCATATAGAAAATCATGACTTGTGTATAGGTTGCGAGAGGAATGCGTTTAAATTTAGTGAGTGAGTTAAGTGTGCCTTAGGATTCACACATACTAAATGTGTGGGGCTTTTTCCATGAAGCTATTAGAGAATTTTGATTTAAGTACTTGAGCGGTTTTGATAACTATGTATTTTGAGTCAGAGGTAATTTTTAACATGGAAATCCATGATTTGGCATTATTAGGTGCAATGTACAGGGATTGCTTTATGGGAATTTAATAGAATGAGAGGTTTATTTACGGCCAAGTAACATGACTTCCATACCTTAGGAACTGGGCCAAAATCCCCTTCTGATTTTCTTTTGTTCAGGTTTCTTGTGAATTTTTACATATCCTGTTTACATGTCTTTAATTATATGGCTCCATGTGGTTACAGATATTGTTTTATGAATTTATTTTTGCATACATTTGCAGAAATTGCTTCTTAGGTTACACATGCTTTTTCTAATCTATAGCTAAATGTGCAAAGAGAATTCTGGATAGTGGAAATGGCACATTTATAAACTTTTGATCCTAAGCTAATGAATACAATCAAAGTTCGAAATAGATGAGAACAGCAAAAAATGCTTATATTTTATTGTTAAAAATCATTGCAGAGACCATTTTTTTAAAATCAGCTTAGATGCCTGTTATGAAATGCATTTGTGGGATTGTAGTCATGACAAAATATTAGAAATTAAAATCCACAGCAAAAATTGTACAACAATGTGAGACAATATCACTAGATTGCAGCTGGGTTTGGCAAATCATGTTTGAGAGATTCAGTCATTGCCATGTTTTGATGCTTTTGCCGTATTTTTACTGATAAATACCTTATTAATGTTTCATGTCCTGACTTTTCACTTTACTTTGTCCCACTTTATTGCCTATCTTAACTTTACACATCATTCTGCCCTTCAAAGTACAAATCAACTTTAGGTTCTCTTTATCCCTCTAGTTATAAGTAGAAATAGCCTCCCTGGAAAAAGACAGTGGTTGACTCTTAGAGAAATTTAGATTAAATGTAACTTTATCAACATAACTAAAATAATTAAATACCCCTTTTACTTTTAAGGGGGCATTATTATATGTTATTATTATTATTTTATTTTTATTTTGCTTTTAGTCTGAAGATGCAAAAACATTCTCACAGAAACACAATACAAGTAAATAAAAAGGATTTAAAAAAATTTTTTAAATTCTAGTTAGTTAACATATACTGTAGTATTGGTTTCAATGGTAGGATTTAGTGATTCATAACTTATATTTAACACCCAGGGCTCATCCCAACAGGTGCCCTCCTTAATGTCCATCACCCACTTAGCCCATCCTCCACCCAGGACCCCTCCAGCAACCCTCAGTTTGTTCTCTGTATTTAAGAGTCTCTTGTGGTTTGCTTCCCTCTCTGTTTTTATCTTATTGTTCATCTCTTCCCTTGTGTTCATCTGTCATTTCTTAAATTCCACGTTAGTAAAATCATATGCAATTTGTCTTTCACTATTGTTGATAATGCTGCTATAAACATTGCTGTATCATAGGGTAGTTCTGTTTTTAATTTTTTGAGGAAACTCCATACTGTTTTCCAGAGTGGCTGCATCAGTCTGCATTCCCACCAACAATGCAAAAGTGTTCTCCTTTCTCTGCATCCTCTCTAACATCTTCTGTTCTTTTCTGAGTGGATCATTTTAGCCATTCTGACAGGTGAGAGGTGGTATATCATTGTGGTTTTGATTTGTGTTTCCCTGATGATGAGTGATGTTGATGAGTGATACGTTTTCATGTGATGTTATCCATATGGATATCTTCTTTGGAAAAGTATCTATTCATGTTTTTTGCCTATTTCTTTACTAGATTCTTTGTTGGGTGTTGAGTTGGTTAAGTTGTTTATAAATTTTGGGTACTACCCCTGTATCCTTTATGTTCTTTGCAGATTATCTTCTCCCATTTGATTGGTTGCTTCTTAGTTTTGTTCATTGATTGTTTCCTTTGCTGTGCAGAGGCCTTTTATCTTGATTAAAGATAGATTTTGTTTTGTTTTGTTTTGCTTTTGATTCCCTTGCCTCTGGAGACATGTATAGTAAGAAGTTGCTGCAACAAAGTTCAAAGAGATTACTGCCTATGTTCTCTTCAAGGATTTTGATGGTCTTCCTGTCTTACACTTAGATCTTTCATTCATTTTGAATTTATTTTTGTGTATTGTGTAAGAAAGTAATCCACTTTTATTCTTCTGCATGTCGCTGTCCAGTTTTCCCAGCACCATTTGTTGAATAGAATGCTTTTTTTTTCATTGGATATTCTTTCCTGCTTTGTCAAAGATTAGTTGGACACACATTTGTGAGTCCATTTCTTGGTGCTTTATTATGTTCCATTAATATATGTGTCTGTTTTTGTGCCAGGACCGTACTGTCTTGATGATTATAGCTTTGTATAGTGCAGCTTGAAGTCTGGAATTGTGATGCCTCCAGCTTTATTCTTCTTTTTTCAACATTACTTTGGCTATTTAGGCTCTTTTCTCTTTGCATACACATTGCAGAATTGTTTGTTTTTACTCTGTGATGAATATGTTATTTGGATAGGGAGTGCATTGAATGTGTAGATCGCTTTGGGTAGTATAGACATTTTAGCAATATTTGTTCTTCCAATTCATGAACATGGAATATTTTCCATTTCTTTGTGTCCTCTGCGATTTCTTTCTAAGCTTTCTATAAGTTTCAGCATACAGATAATTTATACCTTTGGCTAGATTTATTCCTAGAAAGATTTTGGTTTTTGGTGCAATTGCAAGTTGGATTGATTCTTGATTTATCTTTCTGCTGCTGCACTATTGATCTATAGAAATGCAACCAATTTCTGTACATTGATTTTATATCCTGTGACTTTGCTAAATTCATTTATCCATTCTAGCAGTTTTTTGGTGGAGTCTTTTGGGTTTTCCACATACAGTATTGTGTCATCTGAAAAGAAAGAAAGTTTGACTTCTTCCTTGCCAATTTGTATGACTTATAATTTTTTTGTTGTCTGATTACTGAGGCTGGGACTTCTAGTACTATGTTGAGCAACAGTGGTGAGAGTGGACTTTCCTGTCCTTAGGAGGAAAGCTCTCAGTTTTTCCCCATTGAGAATGATATTAGCTGTGTGTCTTTTTTAGATGGCTTTTATGATCTTTAAGTATGTTTCTCATAACCCTACTTTCTTGAGAGTTTTTATGGAGAAAGGATGCTATGTGTTATCAAATGTGTTGTCTACATCTGTTAAGAGGATTATATGGTTCCCATACTTTCTTTTATTGATGTGGTGTACCACGCTAATTGATTCGTGAATACTGAACCAACTCTGCAGCCCAAGAACCCCACTTGTTCATGGTGCATGATTCTTTTAATGTATTGTTGAATTTGATTTGCTAGTGTCTTTTCGAGAATTTTTGTATGTAGGTTCATCAGGGATATTGGCCTGTAATTTTTCATTATAGTGATGTCTTTGGTTTTTGAATCAAGGTAATTCTGGCATCATAGAATGAGTTTGGAAGCTTTCCTTCCATTTCTATTTTTTGGAACAGTTTGAGAAGAATAAGTATTCATACTTCTTTACATGTCTGGTAGAAATCACCTGGGAAATCATCTGGCCCAGGACTTTTGTTTTTTGGGAGATCTTTGATTACTGTCCATTTCTTTTCTGGTTATGGGTTTGTTCAAATTGTCTATTTCTTCCTGTTTCAGTTTTGGCAGTTTATATGTTTCTAGGAATTTGTCCATTTCTTCCAGATTGCCCAGTTTGCTGGCATATAACTTTTCCCTAGTATTCTCTTTTTTTTAAATAGTTTATTGTCAAATTGGTTTCCATATAATACCCAGTGCTTTTCCCCAAAAGTGCCCTCCCCTCGATGACCATCACCCCCTACTCCCTTACCCCTCCCCCTTCAGCCTTCGGTTCATTTTCAGTATTCAATAGTCTCTCATGGTTTGTGTCCCTCTCCCCAACTCTCTCTCTCCCTTCCCCTCCCTATAGCCCTCTGTTAGGTTTCTTCTGTTAGACCTATGAGTGCAAACATGTGGTATCTGTCCTTCTCTGCCTGACTTATTTCACTTAGCATGACACCCTAGAGGTCCATCCACTTTGCTACAAATGGCCAGATTTCATTCTTTCTCATTGCCATGTAATACTCCATTGTATATATATACCACATTTTCTTGATCCATTCATCAGGTGATGGACATTTAGGCTCTTTCCATGATTTGACTATTGTAGAAAGTGCTGCTATGAACATTGGGCTGCATGTGCCCCTATGCATCCGCATTTCTGTATCCTTTGGGTATATTTCTGTGGTGTTGGTTATAATCTCTCCTCTTACATCCATGATTTTATCTATTTAAGTCCTTTCTCTTTTCTTTTTGATAAGTCTAGCTAGGCACTTATCAATTTTATTAATTCTTTCTAAGAACCAGCTCTTAGTTTCACTGATCTATTCTACTGTTTTTTGTTGTTGTTTCTGTATTGTTTATTCCTGCTCTAACCTTTATTGTTTTTCTTCTGCTGGCTTTAGGCTTTATTTGCTCTTCCTTTTCTAACTCCTTTAAATGTAAGGGTAAATTTATATTTGGGACCTGTCTTGCTTCTTAAAATAGGCCTGAATTACAAGATACTTTCCTCTTAGGACTGACTTTGCTGCATCACAAAGAATTTGGACTGTCATGTTTTCATTTTCATTGGCTTCCTTTATTTTTTAATTCCTTCTTTAATTTCTAGTTAACCCATTCATTGCTTAATATGATGTTCTTTAACCTTCATATAATTAAGGGCTTCCAGTTGTTCTTTCTTATGGTCAACTTTAAGTTTCATAGTGTTGTGATCTGAAAATATGCATGGTATAATCTTGATCTTTTTGTACCTGTGACAGCAGATTTGTGACCAAGTATGTGATATATTCTGGGTAATATTTCATGTACACTCCAGAACAATATATATTCTGCTGTTTTAGGGTAAAATGTTCTGAGTATATCTCTTAAGTCCTTCCAGTCCAGTGTGTCATTTAAAGCCTTTGTTTCCTTTTGTTGATTTTCTGCTTAGATGATCTTTCCATTGCTGTAATTCAGGATTAAAGCCTATTATTGTATTATTATCAATGAGTTTCTTCATGTCTGTTATTATTGATTTATACATTTGAGTGCTCTCAGGTTGGGAACATAAATATTTACAATGGTTAGATCTTCTTGAACTTTAGACCCCTTAATTGTGATATAATGCCCTTCTTCATCTCTTTTTACATTCCTTGTTTACAAATCTAGTTTGTCTGATATAAATATGGGGTTTTTTGGCTTTCTTTTGACCCATTAGCATGAATAATGGTTCTCATCTTCTCACTTTCAATCTGTAGGTGTCTTTAGGTCTAAAATGACTCTCTTGTCAGCAGCATTTAAATGGGTCTTCTTTTTGTTTTATCCATTTTGATACCCTATGTCTTTTGATTGGAGCATTTAGTTTATCGACATCCATAGTGATTATTAAAAGATATGAATTTATTGCCTTTGTTTTACCTGTAGAGTTGGTGTTTCTGGCGATGTTCTCTGAACCTTTGTTGTCTTTGTTGCTTTGGTCTTCTTTTTTATTCTCCACTTAAAGAGAACTCTTTAAAATTACTTTCAAGATTGGTTTAGTGGTCACAAACTTCTTTAGTTTTTGTTTATCTGGAAGAGCCTTTATCTCTCCTTCCATTCTGAATGACAGCTTTGTTGGGTAAAGAATTCTTGACTGCATATTTTTCCCCTTCAGCACAATGAATATTTCTTGCAACTCCCTTCTGTCCTGCGAAGTTTCAGTGGATAGGTCTGCTACTACCCTTATGTGTCTGCCCTTCTGGGTTAAGGACCTTTTATCTCTAGCTGCTTTCAGAATCCTCTCTTACTCTTTGTGTTTTGCCAGTTTCACTGTGATATGTCATGGTGTTGACCCATTTTTGTTGATTTTGAGGGGAGTTCTCTGTGCCTCTTGATCTTGAATGCCTGTTTCTTTCCCCAGATTAGGGACGTTCTCAGCTATAATTTGTTCAAATAAACCTCTCACCCTGTTTTCCCCACTCTAGTTCTTCTGGGTCTCCTATGATACAGATATTGTTTCATTTCATGGAATCACTTAGTTCTCTAAATCTCCCCTCATCTAGTAATTTCCTTTCCCTCTTTTTCTGAGTTCATTATTTTCCATAATTTTGTCTTGTTTTACCTATTCTCTCCTCTCTTTCTTCAATCCTCATTGTCATTGAATCCAGTTTGTTTTGGATCTCAGTTACAGCATTTTTATTTCATCCTGACTTATTCTTAGGTCTTTGATCTCTGTAGCAAGGGTTCACTGATGTCTTCTATGTTTTTTCAAGCCCAGCTAGTACTCATGACTGTTGTTCTAAATTCTTGTTCAGATATATTACTTATATCTGTTTTGAGCAAATCCCTGGCTGTGATTTCTTCTTGACTATTCTTTTGGAGAAAATTCCTCCTCCTTGTCATTTAGGCTAAATTTCTGTCTTTTGTGTGTTTTAAAAGATTTTTATGTTTCCTGCACCTGAGAGTAATGTCATATTAAAAAGAGGTCATACACAGTCCCCTTTTTATGCTACTAGACCTGGCATTTCAGCAAATATTTCTGGTTCTCTATTCTGTTGCATTTAGATTGCTTTTTCTCAATTGTCATTCCTCTACAGCACTCTTCTTTGCTTGCACTGGAGAGTGTTTGACCCTTTAACTAGATGTGCTTTGATTTGTTTGTTAGAATAAACCTGGGGGAAAAGGGGGGGCAGGGAGAAAGCCTGATCCCCCAAAAAAAGAGGAAAGGAAAGGAAAGGAAAAAAAAACAAGGAGAGAATCAAAAAACTATAAGGCTGATTCCAAAGAAAAAGGAAGAAAAAGAAAGAAAAAAAGACAGAAAGAAGGATTAAAGAAGAGAGAGAGAGCGAGAGAGAGAGAAGGATATTAAAGAAACAAACAAAGAAGAAACTATAAGCCTGATTCCAAAAATAAAACCAAAGAAGAAAGAAAAATAAAAAAGTAAGCCTGGTCTGTTTCTGTGAGAACTGCGGGTGTCACTTTGAAGCACTCAGTGTTCTGTGCACTTCGTGCATGGAGGGTGCTGACTGTCCTGGACTGGAGGAGAGGCCCAATGTGCAGGCTCAAAGTCAGTCTCCCCCCAGTAAATAAGCAGTTGCCACACACAAGGGGTCATTGCTTGGTGTAACTGAGTCCTGCTTCTACAGGGGGCCGCGTTGCTGCTCTACGAGGTCCCACCATCTTGGTCTTGAGGGGAAAATAGTGCCTCCCCAAGCTCTCATCCCTGGACAAGAGATATCATACCCCCTGCTGTTCAGGCAGTCCTCACAGAAGACTGAGGGCAGTCAGTTCTCCTTGTGCCTTTTTCTTTTGAAACGTGGCTGGAATTCAAAACTTGAAGTCTTAAAGGACCCAGCACCGCAGGGATGCACCGCTCTTCTGGAGGAGAGCCTGTCCACACTGTGGCTGAGGTCCTCTGTCCCAGAAAAACAGTCCCACAACTGTGCAGTGTGCAGCATCCACGGTGTAACACTGCTAAAAGCAGCAGCAAGGTCATATTTCCTCTGGATGCACCTCTGTTCCCTGCTTCTTGCTGGGGCCTGCAGGGTCTTTTGTCCTTGGGGAGGCAATATATCCTCTTCCAAAAATACTCCAGAAAGGGGAATGTCCTCTCTCAATGTGCCCCAGAGATCTCAACACCACACTATGGCCTCTGGGGCCAGCTTCCCTCTCCCCAGGAGCATGAGCCACAGCTCCACTCTGGAGAAAGTTGCATTTTTCCAAAACCTCAGACTTGGAGCTACAAATGCTGTTTGCAAAAAAAAATCTGAGACACTCAGTACTTCTCACTTTCCAATCTGTGGTCCTCAATCTTGTACAAAACTGATGCTAAACTCAACCTCTCTCTTTCTCTCTCACTTTTGTCTGTCCAAAAAAGGGTTCCCTCCCCTCCATGGCACTGCCATTTTTCTCTCCCCCAATTCACTTTTACACACCTTGCACCTGCCATGCTTTCTCCCTCCAGCCTTAGAGACCCTTCTACTGGTCCTCAGAACAATTTCCTGGGTGTTCCGAGTGATCTGACCTCAATACAGCTGTGTTTGAGGGATGAGGAAATAAGCCGAAAAGTCTTATAATAAGGAAGCCAAAAAAGCCCCCAAAAGGCTTTTATATTAGATGACAAAGCCTTGTGTATAATGGAGGAAAACTGAAAACTTACAACTGTCATTTAATAAATGTTTCAAGATTACTCTCAGAGTTATTATGTTATTATATTCTTTAATAACATCTTATTTTCTAAGCTATTTTTTAAAAGAAAAAAAGTATCCCTTTCTTAAAGGAAAATCATGTCTAAGAGACTGAGAAGTCTACTCATGTACCAGATTTTCTGTTTGAACATTATTAACTTCCTTTGTCACTTAGTTCTTTTGTTTATATTATTCAGTACTTCAAATGAAACATTTGAGTACTGTGCTTAAACTCACTTATAATGAGCACAGTATTGCCTAATCTTTCAGGTGTGTGACACACATATACTAATTAGTATTCAATTCCATTTTCTTCTGTGTCTTGATGAAATAAAAATTGAAATTGTCATTTTTTTAATTTTTATGTTTATTTATTAATGAGATAGAGAGAAACAGAGTATGAGTGGAGGAGGGACAGAGAGAGAGGGAGACACAGACAGAATCCAAAGCAGGCTCCAGGCTCTGAGCTGTCAGCACAGAGCCTCATGCAGGGCTCAAACCCACAAACAGTGAGATCATGACCTGAACCAAGGTTGGTCGCTTAACCGACTGAGCTACCCAGGCGCCCCAAAATTGCCATTTTAAATTTACACATTCAGTGGGCAATTATTGAGAGACCATAATGTTCCCAATTGCTTTTGGACTTAGAGGGTTAGTGCAGTAATACAGTTAAACAAAACTATTTCTTTCCGTTTTTGTTTTTCTGGCCTTATATTCCTTTCCTAAATATTTTTTCCAACTAATAAAAAAGAACACATTAAATACTGACTAGTTCTTTAACATCTTGGAATGTCAATTTTTCTCTTTGACTAATGTATTGGAAATAAAAACTTTGCACAATTATGGAAATATGTCTTAGGTTATCTCTATAAAAATGTATAAGCTTCCTTAATTCTTCTGAGTACTTTGTTAACTAAGGCCTCTGAAGATGACCATCTTATTTATTTTTAAAGATAATTATTTTATATTCATTATTTTTATTTTACAGATATATGAAGTAAAATGTTTTAAATTTCTGAGGTGATTTTATTTTATATATATACATTCTTTATAGAATGCATGTACATTAGATTTTCATCTAGTCATTTATTCATCCACGCAACAAACATTTACTAAATGAATGTCTACTCTGTAGTCTCTGTTGTATTAGGCACTAGAAGGAAGACAACAATTACCTTCCAGATGTTCTGAATCTAGGATATAGGAAAGTAAGCAGGGTAAACATAGTAACAAGATATTATGTATACCCTGGTCTTACATCATCTGCTATCCATTTCATTGGAACAGTAATATTTTATTATATTCAAACAGCCTATTCTAACAAAACTTTTGTTAAATACAAAACCTAATTTAGTATAATACTTATAGAATATGAGAAGAGGAATAGCCATCACACCAGATATTACATAGCTATAGTATTACATGCTGCTATGTGTGATGGGTATACCAGAGCAAAGCCATAATATTCTTTTGAGAGTTAATCTATTAGTAGTTTTGTCAGTACAAGTATTTTACCACTGAGAAAAATAGGTTTGGATCTTTCCCTTTTAAATAATTCATGACTCTTAGTAAATGTGAATATAATCTTAATATATTTCCTCTATATATGCCACAAAGTTTACGTGTTGGGGGGAGAGATAGTTGTTTCTCAGACTTTAATGTCCACAGGAATCTTTTGCATCACTGGGTAAAAATAGAAGCTTCTGGATTGCCTCTCACAACTACAGCAGGTCATCCTCAGACCACACTGAAAAAACATGTCTCATCAGCTCATAACACCTAGATTTGTACTGCCTGAGATACATTAGTAAATAAGTAAATAAATTAAATAAAATAACAGTTTTGTTTGATGATCTGGACACTTTGGCTTTTTGGAACTGCAAGTCATGATAAGTGCAGGGTAGGAGAGGAAAAATAGTGAAGGAAAATGAGGAAGGAGAGTAGGAAATATGTGACCCACAAAAGACCTCTAGGCAGGATGGAGGCTGAACCATGTTAGCCAGAAGTGTACCCAGCTTTAGTAGCGACTCATAAAAAGCATTATCCACTCGTCATAAAGATTTTATGTCTTTATTAGTCATAAAAAATTTCAGCAATTGCTATCCCTAAATGGCTATAGACTCTTTGTTGTTAGAAAATTTAAAATATCCCAAAGCAAAATCATCTGAGTTTTGTATTTCAAACTAAATAATAGTTAATGCAAAATATAGTACTCCAATGAGATTTATGTGAGCACAAGTTTGTGTTACCGATTTACATTTCTGGAGTACACATTCTATACATGTGTGTGTTTTTGTTTAACTTTCTGAACAGTGGGATTGAAAATGCTTCATAAAAACAGAGTAATCATCTATTTCATTTCAAAAGCCTGTATATAATGTGTGTGAAAACTTTTTTGGTACTCATAAACAGCTGGAGTTCCTTGAGGTATAAAAAACATTTTTAAAAACATAGATTTTAAGGACTAGATTTTTCTTTCATTTTCATGTTGTTTCCTAGTTACAGAACCTGAGTTACCTTGAATCTAATCCATCTTTACTAGTTCTTTATTCGAGTAGAAGAATAAAGAAGCCTGTTATTTTCTTCTTTAAAAAAGCTACCTTCTTAGATACACTGCCTTAATACTAAACACCTCTCTAAGACTAATTACATCTAAACATTAATATAATATTCCTTCTAGTGATCTATTTTTATAAACAGTAATCCTAAATGAAAATTTACTATTTTTCTTTGTTTATTAGAGCTAAGCTTTCATACATACATAGCTGAGTGGTTTTTAAAAAAATTTTTTTTATGTTTTATTTATTTTTGAGACAGAGGGAGACAGTATGAGTGGGGGGCAGAAAGAGAGAGGGAGACACAGAATCCGAAGCAGGCTCCAGGCTCTGAGCTGTCAGCACAGACCCCTCCACAGGGCTCAAACCCACAAACTGTGAGGTCATGACTTGAGCCTAAGTTGGATGCCCAATGGACAGCCACCTAGGTGCCCTGCTGTGTGTGTTTTTTTAATTTAATTGTTAATAGAAAGATGCTTAGCATTAACTAAAAATAACGTGATCCATCTGTATCGAAAAATGATGTGTATACTGTATTTGGTAGTTTATGGCATTTATTCTAATACCAGGTACATTTCTTGCAGATGAACTTTAAAGGATGTGTATTGGATCTTAAGTCTAGATTCTATGAGCTATGAAATGTATGATTAACCATACAGCAAATGTACTCTAATTTAAAGGAGCTACATGTAGAATCTCTTCTCTAAGCTGCTTCCTCTCTGACTTTCAGCACCCAGGCCCTCATTGACCTGGATTTCTTGCTGTTCCTCACTTGCATCTGGCTATTTTCTGCTGCCCTGCTGTGCTTAGGCACATACATTTCCTGTTACATCTGTTGACCAGCTACCAGCTTTCTTTGGATTCAGATCCTTCATTCCAGTCTGTATAAAGTAATTCCTGGAATTTCTGCTTTTTACCTCTGAAGATAGAAGTGATCATGCTGTTTGTTGTTTTGGGGGTTTTTTTTGGTTTTTTTTGTTTTTTGTTTTTACCTTTTTTCTGCTCTGCTGACTGTATGTTTCTGTCAGTAGCAGCAAACATTCTTTATGGTCACTTTTACCTTTCTCTCTCCTCCTATACTATAAGCCACTTAAGAGTAGGAATTACACCTGGGGCACCTGGGTCATGCAAGATCTCTCCGTTGGTGGGTTTGAGCCCCGCGTCAGGCTCTGTGCTAACAGCTCAGAGCCTGGAGCCTGCTTAGGATTCTGTGTCTCCCTGGCTCTCTGCCTCTCCCCCCCCTCATGCTTTGTCTCTGTCTCAAAAATAAATAAAACATTTAAAACAATTTTCAAAAGGATAGGAATTATACCTGATTTAGGTCTATTTCCATATCACCTTGAAGAAGATGAACCTGTTAAATGTAGATAATTGATTCATAGAAGAATAAAGAATATTGAACAAAATAGATGGAAGGGAATGTTTATTTTCGCATGGTAATTATACTGCTCTGAGTGGTATGAGATGTGTCCAGATAATTCAGTTGACTTTCTGTCTTCAGATGTTATAAACAGCCACTTGAACTATGCCATCTTAGAATTCCACTGGTGCCATATGCAATATATCTATCCACAATGTAGGTGATGCCTCACCCACCTGGGCGGCCCAGGAATCAGAATTTCTGTAAAGCTCGATGACCCAAACTTTCCTCTGCAAACCCCCTTTGTAAGCAACATCAGACAGACATGGGTAATATTTGTAAGGTGTTCTCCAGGAACAATTAAGGCTGCTAATTAAGCCTTGAATACCAAACACCAACATTTTAATCTTCGATCCCATTTAAGTTTCTCATAAAGTGCAAAATAGTGACTGTTTTAGCTTCTTGCACATTTTTATAGGTTTGTGATTATGTTCACAGAGGAATTTGGAACTTTAGACGGTATTGTTGTTAAAGTAACCACGTCTTCTATTTCTAAGATTAATTTGCCCTAGTTAAAGAGAGGTTTTAAAATACTAGTATCACTCTAGCTTATATAATTTGTAATTTTTATTGACCCCTACAAGAATGTCAAAAGCACACAAACTTATGCCTTCTTACTATTATTCATAAAATATAGAATGTAAAGACTTACAGGGAATAGTTTTCATGCATTTTTAGCATCTATTGAACTCTGAGTAGATAATTCAGTGACCAACCCCTATATAAAAGACTATTTCATTGCATTTCCTGCACATTTTAGCCATGAGGAAAACATGTCCAGCCCAGCTTTTATACTCACAAAGGTTAAGATTTTAAGTGCCTTGGAGTCCCCTCAGTTCCCATTATCTTGTGACTATTACCACAGGGATTTTATAGTTTTTTATACTGTTAAAAGTGGAATAATCTGAATTAATTAAAAATAGACTTGCTATTGTCATTAAAAAAATAGAACATTCAAAGTTTAGAATCTCTTATTTTACAATTTAACTTGGTCACATCGATGCCAAACTTACTCTGGTTCCCTCTTCATACCTCTCCACATGACCATCTAGACAACCTGCGGGCCACGCTTCCCATTTCAGACTCCTGGGACAGAAGGACGGTAGTACTCTGACTTCCAGTCAACTTTCAGAGTTTCCTATTGTAGCTTTTATCTTATATTTCTTGGTGTGCTCCTCACTATTACTGTGATTGTGAATCCATCTTAACCAAAGGGGTTAAACCTGCTTATGAGAACCGCGTATGGGAAATGCTGTTTATGAATTAGAGTCAGACATGGTCTCAATGCAACAATTGTTCCTCAGACGGCAAGGGCAGAGAGAGTCTGCTGGCAGCCTGTCCTGAGTCTGAGAGGTGAGAAATGCAGAGAAGCAGGGGGAAAGTGAGAGCTTGAGCTAAAGGTGTGATTGTCTCTTCATGTTTATCTTCTGGAAACCAGTGGGATTACTGTTTGGATTGGGCTAAAGGAATCCCTTATTTTCACTCTAGACACTGAACAAATTTGTTCTTCCCCAACGCCTCACTGAAAACCCCCTTGTTTTGAAAATGTGACCAAGTACCGAGCCTCCTAACCTGATTCTGAAAGCTTTATTTTCTTGAGACAGTAATTAATTTGAAACCATTTCAGTCTGGGGGAGTTTGTTGTTTAAAACTAACTGAATGTGGTTAGACCTAAGTGCAGAAAAAAGTCACTGTATTCACCTATGCTTAGGTTACAAGTGGGTCTCATTAGCCATAGTATCCTGTATTAGCTTTAAGACAACCTAACTGCTAGTGCTGTGTGCTGCTACAGTTGCTTTACATACTCTGACTGTGTATTTCCAGGCAATTGATTTTGTCTTATCCCCATTATTCAGATGGGGAAATCTAGGCACAGAAATGTTAAGTTGTCCAAATTCACTGAAATAAGTTACATGGTTGGGATTTAAACCGGAGGCAGCTTGTGTGAGACCAGTGCTAAACCATTCATGTCCTCTATACTATCGGCTCTTTGATGGCTCTTGGAAGTTCTCTTTTCCTTTTTTTTCTTTCTGAAGAAGGGATGGGCACTGGTAGTAGACATGGGGAAGTCTAGCATCTTCTTAAGGCTTTATAAAACAATTGTTGTATCCTATAAAATTTATATTTACCCATAAGCAAGCAATACACATCCAGCCTGGAAAAGTGGTTCTCAAAATCCAACTACATAAAAAGTACCTGGAGAGCTGTTTAAACATGGCCTTCATCCTTAGTCTCTAAATCAAGAGATCAGAGATGGGACCTGGGTACCACATAATGAGCAGACACTCCAGGTGGATTCTGGTATTGTCAATCCTGAGAAAAAAGAAGTAATCACAATCCAGTGTGAGAGACATACTTCCTCTTAGATGTGCACTTTCACTATTAGAAACAACTTAAATAAATAAATTCAAGTATCAGGGAACACTGTTCCTGAGACATCAATGTGAAACATTTTAGACTAATGAATGGCCTCAAGACATCACAAATCCAAGACCTAACCACCCAAACTCCTTTGGCAATGTTTTATTATTAACTTGCCAATATCAGTGTCTGTCATAAGTAGAATCCTCATTCTTCCATGAACTAGATATAGTAATGCTTAATTGTTTTCAAAGGATTTTTGTCTACAACATGAGGCTTTCAAAAATTAAGTTGTAATTAAATAGTAAAAGGATTATAAAAATATCCACATCCCTATAAGTTGAAGCTTTAAATGATTTACTACTAAATCCTCAGCTGGGTGTTAGGAGTCTTCAAGGAAGAAATATTTACTCTCCGTGCAACCAGAATATAATGAAAACATCAAAAATCTATTTAGATTTTAATTTTTAAAGGTGAATTTAGCATATTCACCATTTTTGAGGATGATGTTAAGGAAGTTATTCCAGACAGAGAGAACAGAATGAACAAACTCACAAGGGAACTAGAGAGGACACAAGGTCCAACAAGGACAGGTGCTTACTGAAAGGATGGGTATACCTAGGGGAAATAGAGGATAAGTCTGCAAAGGTAAGGACATTCATGTCAAACGAGGTGTGGGGCCCCTGGGTGGCTCAGTCGGTTAAGTGTGCAACTTCGGATCGGGTCATGGTTTCACAGTTTGTGGGTTTGAACCCTGTGCCAGGCTCTGTGCTGAAAGCTTGCTCAGAGCCTGGAGCCTGCTTTGGATTGTGTGTCTCCCTCTCTCTCTCTCTCTCTCTGCCCCTCCCCTGCTCACACTCTGGCTCACTCTGTCTCTCAAAAATAAATACATGTAATAAAAAAATGTTTAAAAAAAGAACAATAGAAAAACGAGGTGGTACTTGATGGTTGTTGAAGGGTTTTCAGCAGGGGATTGACACTGTCAGAACTAGAGTTCATTAAGATGACCTGTCAGTGGGATATATTATGAGTACCCAACATGATGCAGAGTGGTTAGGAGACAGTAAAATTTCATCAAATGAGCATTGTACTAAATGCAGAGACAGGCCTAGAAGCAAGCACACCACTTAGGAGGGAGGCTTTTATAGCTAACTGCCCAAGGAGAACCTGAATTACACTGGCAGATGTTGAAATAAAAATAAGAGATTAAATTGTAAGAGGGCTTGAGGGTGCAGCACTGACAATTGATTGAACTGTGTATTAAGGGAGAGGATGAAGGAAACAAAAGAAATATTAAATTCCAGAGTTTTGAGCTTCAGTGTGATTTTCGTATCGGTTATAGAAATATAGAGATCAGGAAAAGGAGTTGATGTGGTTGGAAAATGCTGAATACATTTTGGGGTTTTTTTTTCTTTCTTCTTTCTTTATTTGTTTTTTGTTTTTGTTTTGTTTTGTTTTGTTTTTTGTTTTTTTCTTTGAGAATGAGAAGAAAGAGAGAATCCCAAGCAGGCTCCACATTCAGCAGGGAGCCTGATATGGGGCTCTATCCCATGACCCTGGGATCATAACCTGAGCTAAAATCAAGAATCAGATGCTCAACCAACTGAGCCACCAGGTACCACCTATATTTTGACTTTTCATTTTGATTTACTTGGAGAAAATCTTACCTGTTTCCAGCATGAAGTTGGAAGAATGATAGTTTGCTGTGCTCTCTACAGACATTGGAAGTAGATTTAATAGGCATCACTGCCTTGTGACACTTCTTATTGCCATTGACCATTTGTCAGTCACATGACCATACCTAGCGGAATAAGAGGTAAGGTGGTGTCCTCTTGGAGTTGAGATAGCTATTTGAGGGGACATATGAGGACTCTCAAATGAAGTACTCCCCCCCAAAGGGTGAAAGCTTCTTTTTCTTCTAATTCCATGTCCATCAAAAGAGTTTACAAGACAGTAGCTTATCTGGGAGCATCACTGTGCAACACCCTTAGGAAGAAAAGAACTGAACTTTGAGTTTCTGAATAATTGTAGCCATTTTACATTAACACCTTTTTCAGGGCATTTCATTTTCATACCATAAGTTGGTTCCATTTTCTCCATGTATTTGTTTTTAATGTTGTTATTGCTGTGGCTGCTGCTGTTTTCCCCAGAATTGATATAGTTAATTAAAATAGTAGCTATTTCATCTAACATTGGTATACTTAGTGTAGATTGTTTTATTTTGTTGTGATTTTTGGTTCTTAAAGAAATGATAAAGGTCTCCTTTTACCCACAAATGGGCTCTCAAATTTCTTGTATCTATTATACATTTAATGCTTCAGTAGCTTTGTAGTATTTGTCCTGAGTTCATAACACATAGGCTATATTTTCACTTCTCAGATTTAAAAAACTGTTAAGCCCAGGTCTCCTTAGTTTATTACTATCATTAGTGCTATTAAGAGATATAATACTGAATTTCAGATATAGATGTAAATTTATCTATCTTACTTTTCCTAGCAGGAGCCCAACCTAAGCCAGTATTTTTACATAACAGCAGCTTTCAAGAAGCTCTTAAACTGAAATGTGATTATCGTGCAGAACAAAAAAACAAATAAGACATTTTCATATTACCATTGGATCTTAGCTTTCTTTTTCTTAAGAGCATTAACCTAGATTTAGAAAGATGTACATAAATGTTGAAAGAAGACTACATTATCTAATATTTTTTTCAGAATGTTATCCTTACTTGCAGATCTGCTATAGATAAACTAGTATTTATTGGGTAGCTACTATTTTCAGAGAGTTATTTGGTCAATCAACAAATTTTGTGTGCTCATATAGAGCTTAACTTAAGTAGATAAAACATTTAAAAATGATCTTACATGGAAATTTCTACTTCATCGGGTGGACATTTGAGAAGGAAGACTTGTTGTACTTAATTCAGTCAACAATTGAACTTGTAACGATGTGCTTTGGGAAGAGGGGAGAATTTACCTTGTGAGTTCCAGCCACATGGGGCTTCTTTGAAGGGTCCTCCCTTCTGCTTCTACAGGCTTAGGAACTAACATTTTCCAAAGTGACCTCCAACTCCATATAAATTAATAAATTCGCTTATTTAGTATATTCATTGAGTGTTTTCCATGTGCCAACTGCTATTCTAGATGTTCCCTTCTCCAGGAAGCTTTCTTTAACTCTACCCTTCACCTCAGACTAAATGTGGTTCTTCTACTAAATGTTCTACAACCTTTTGTTCTTTTCTTGCCCAGCACTTGTCACAGCTTCTAATTACAGACTGTATAGGATATTATTTTTTACTAGAGAAGCTGCATGAGCTCGGGGTGCTATCTGTTGGCTCAGCTGTAGTCTCACCAGTCCTTCTGACTAAATCTTTAAGATGTAAGAGTAGATTTGTTATCATAGTCAATATCCTAAATAAAAATTCTGTTTTCTTTTTTGAAGTTTTTATTACTTAGGTATGGTTGACCTACCATGTGGTATTAGTTTTAGATACACAGCACAGTGATTCGACATGTTCACCATGATAAGGGTAGCCACCATCTGTCACCATATGATGTGATGACAATATTATTGACTATATTCACTGTACTTTTTATCTCCATGACTTGTTTATTTTATAAATGGAAGTTTGTGCCTCCTAATCTCCTTCACCTATCTTACCCATTCTCCTACTCACTCCCCTCTAGTAAACATCAGTTTGTTTTCTATATTTGTGAATCTGTTTAATTTTGTTTGTTTGTTTGTTTTGTCTTGTTTTTCAAATATCACATATGAGTGAAATTATATAATATTTGTCTTTCTCTGATTGACTTATCCCACTTGGCATAATACCATCTAGGTCCATCCGTGTTGTTGCAAATGGCAAGATCTCATTGGGTTTTTTTTGTTTTGTTTTTGGGTGGTTTTTTTTTTGGCTGAATAGTATTCCATTGTATATGGATACTACATCTCCTTTATCCATTAATCTCTCAGTAGTCACTTAGATTGCATAAGCAGTTATATTTTTTGGTAAGCAATATCTTTTCCCAGATCAATGATTCCGGATTCAACTGGCCACTGTCACTTTGAACACAGTTATTTAACCACTCTAAAGATAAAAGTTCTTTGTCTATGGCCATACCACCCTGAACGCACCCAATCTCATCTGATCTTGGAAGATACAAGTTCTTTATATATAAAGTGACAATGAAAATAGAATGGTCTCTTAGGATGTTGTGAGGATTATATGATGAATGTTTAGTTACATGCTGGCTATACAGCAAGTGACTAATAAATGTACACTACATTAATAAATGTAGACTTTTGACAGTCTCCCAATATCTTCTTCATCTGTTTCCAAGAGGATTAGTGGCTAAGTAATTTTTACCTCAGATAGTTTGAAACTATATAAGATTCTGTATATTCTGTATAAAAATATGCTCTTTTAGGCTATATTTCCCAACCTCCCATTTCTCTAGCTGTGGTCATATGATTCACAAATGGCCATGTATTAGCAGGTTCCTGGGTATTGGCCCTTTATGCCTAGTCACATGTTTACACAAGGGATAAGCCAAGTTAATGGTACAATAATAATGTTTAAGTGTTACGTGCAAAGGAATCCATTTAATATGAGAGTTACAGAGCAGGTAAATTTTCAGATTGTTACAGCAGATGAAAGAGCCCTTTCAAGTGGACAGACATATCAGAAGAAGGATTGCTTTTTTGTCCAGTCTCACTAGACATCTCACTATCCCCAAGCATAGTGGATGCTTTACCTTTTGCATTGTTTCTCTTCCTGTCTCTTGAGTCTGAGATGACCTTTCAGTTTTGGTATGTGAGCTTGGGCAGGCCACTTGATATCTCTAGGCCTTGGTTTCCTATTTTCAGTATTGATATTCTCTTTACGTCCATGCCAAGGCATTTGTCCCTTTATCATTTATGATTATTCTGCTCTGTTTTATAGTTAACTGTTTGTGTGTCTGCTCTTTCAATTACATGTTACAGGTGCAAAACTCCTTTGTCTTTACATTTCCCACTGTATATGTCATTTTTTTATAGATTACAGACATGTGAGAAATAATCGATGGATTAAATTTGTTTAATGATTATATAGAGGCATAAATGCACATGTGATAAAAATACAGCTGGAAAAATAAGCTGCAATGACCTCATAAAAATTTGTTCCTGCCAAAGTGAAGAACATATGTATTTTAATTTGGTAGGAGGGAAGTACCATTGAAAGTTTGAAAATGGTCAAGTGATTTAACAAAGGAAAAAATTTGAAATTCAAGTTACCAAAAAAAGTGCAATTGAGTTTGCCTTTATAAATGATACGATCAGTATATTTTAAAAATATTTTCTAATTACTAACATTTGTTTAGCAAAACTTTCATTTTAAAATAATAAAGTATAAAAATATAAAATAAAATAAAGTAAAATAAAATGAAAAAATGAGGTATGGTCTATTTTCTTCCTCATAAATTCAATGTTTTACTCTACAGAATTGTTTGGTAGTGGTGAAACTGTGTTTCTTTGAAAACATATAAAGATGTTGTTTTTCCATGTTATTAAGGAGTGGCTGTTGGGCCAAAATGCTGTGTGGGGAGTAGAATTTTTTATGTGGTTGTTTTTGTTCTTTGTGTATTCTTCTCCTTACTTCTGAGGAATCAGAAAATCCCCCCATCGTCTTTCCCTGTTGGCCCATCCAGAAGACTAGAATTTTCCAATTTATTTCTTAAGGTTAATATAAAGAACAAATGAAGTAATGTATCATGTGCATAAAAGAGCCTTGAAAAGTAAAATTAAAGAAATAGAATCTAATGTACCTAATCAGTGTGAGTTAAAGAATCATTTTGTTCTTTTTAATGTTTTTCCACATTTGTAAATGAAAATTCAATTTTCCTCTTCTCTGGAAAAAATAGTAAGGAGAGAAAGCAGTCATCAAATGCTTAAGGATGCTAGATGTGGAAGGGATATCATCTTTAATACTCAGACACCCTGTGAGTTAGATAACAGCTCATTGCCATTGTGTGGATGAAGAAATCGTGGTTACAAAGGTTGATCTCAAATATTTCAGGATTTGTCTGTTCATAAAGTGTTCAAAATGCTGAAAACAGTTAAGTGTATTCCACCTTCCATATATTATTCAAAAATATTTAGATATTTAAGTTTCGTACCCATAACTTTCATAGAAATATAATCCAAATTTCAACTTAATCCTTACTATAGAAGTACATAAGCAAGTGGAAGAATGAAAAGATTTTGCTTGCTTCCTTTCAGGTGGCTTCACTATAGTCTGCAACGAATCTTTTGTATCCAGTGACATTTTAAGAGAGCATGGATTACTGCTAGTATATGTCTGATTTTGGATTCACATTAAAAACTAACGTGTCTGAAATTAGAGAATCTGGTTAGCCCACTCAACAGCTACTTTCAGTCTAAAGTAACAATTTAATCATAAAAAGAAACAACCAAGCACTGTTTAGTTTTTCTATTTATACAAAAATTTGAATCATAAAGTTGTTTTCAAAAAAAGCCATGAAATGTAAGTCCATTTTGTTATTGTTCACAACATATGCTAATGTATTCCAATAGGACAATGCAATTTAACTCCTCAGAACTACTTATTTAATTTTATTTTTGAAGCACAGATGTAAGATTGTTCTTATTTAGACTAAGAAAAGCCAGAAGAGCACAAATAATATAGAAGGCTAAGTTATTACTTGATAATAGCTGCTACATCTGTGTCCCAGAGCTTTCCAGTCTCTCTCTTTACCCCCTTACTGCTTTTTTTGTTTGTTTGTTAATTAATTCATATTGCATAATGCTAGAAAATAATATCCTGGAAAACTTGCCATCTTTTGTACTACAACATACATTTCTTTGTAGACTTTTTTCTTTCAGTATATAAAATTGAAGCTTATCATGGTGTTCTGCTTCCCACAAGTATTTTTAAGTTTTTATTATGTGATATTTGGTTTTGTCTTGATGTTTAATTGATCCCATGTCAGCTTTTAAAATTTCAGGACACTTGCTACCACTACCTATAATATCTTCATAAATGGAAAAGTATAGAGTATTCCCATAGCAAAACTTGGAGATTCTTCCACTGATGTTGTTATTTGCATGCTATAGTAATACAATGAGTTCAGAAAAATTAAGAGTTTAGAGGACACATGTGAGTTGTTGCAAGGGCACATAAGCATTCTTGTTTGCCTGCTAATCCTTGAGTGTCCTGGATAGGAATACTGGCATCAGGGAACAGGTTTATTTTTTTTATTCTTTTTTTTTAATGTTTTATTTCTTTTTGATACAGAGAGAGACAGAGCATGAGACGGGGAGGGGGGAAGAGAGAAGGAGACACAGAACTGGAAGCAGGCTCCAGGCTCCGAGCCAGCTGTCAGCACAGAGCCTGATGCGGGGCTCGAACCCACGAATGTGAGATCTGACCTGAGCTGAAGTTGGAGGCTTAACCGACTGAGCCACCCAGGCGCCCCAACAGTCAGTTTTAGATAAGACTATCCTTAAAGTATAGGGGTGGGTTTTTTTTTGCTTTTTCATAAGTGCAACTTTTTAATAAAAATTTACATCTTGACAATCTTCAGATTTTTGAAACTTTAATAAGATTTTAAAAACATCAGGACTTAGAACTGAAAAACATACATGTTTAGCACACAAATATTGTAATATGAAACAGCTCCAACTCCATTTGAAAACATGTGAATCAAATTATAGTTATAGAAGTTAGTAATTCACATTTAAGCAAGTTAGCGCCTTGCTGACTTCAGCTTCTGTAAAAAAAAAAAAAGAGAGAGAGAGACAGTGCATATTGTAATGGCACAATGTGCTTTTGTACCATTTTGTTGTTTTTTTCCCCACCTTAAAAACAGACATCCCATTTTTATTTTTGTTTATATTTATATTGTTGTTATATTGATTCACTCAGCACTGTCTTCAGTCACATTCACTTTGAAGCCCACTCAGTGAGATGGTTGAAGTAGAGAAGAGCATTTGTGTGAACCCTCATGGAAATTCCTCGCACATAAGACTATTGCATAGACCTACAGGAATCTAGGAAGGTGCCATCTCCCCTCCGCCTCCTCCTCTCCTCTGCCTTTATAGCACACTCACTGTGCCCCTGTGCTTATGCATCAAGGATTTTCCCCCTTTTTGGTAGCACCTCATGATTCTTTGAAAAATATAGATTAGCAAAGTGACCTTATTTTCATTATTTCTAATGTATTTTTATTGGCACTAGCGTTCCTGCTTATGTTACTGACATCATTTTCTCTTTTTATTCCTCTTGTTTCTCTTCTAACATCTATCTGTGCTTCGTGGTTTCTCTGTTTTACTCCTTCATCCCTCTCTCCCTCCCTTTTTTCCCTCTTTTTACTGAACCTTTTCAGATTGATGGGCTTTTTATAAACAACGACTCCTTTAATTTTTGCCTTAACCATACAAAGCAGCCAAGAAAAAGACAAAAATCTAAAATTCAGAACATATGAATTAAAATCAGTACTTCAGACCATAGAACTTTATTTATGAGGGTTTTACACTCCCTTTATATATGCTATTCTGTTGAACTTTACAGGCTGAAGTCTTTAAACAAAATAGCCACAATTCAGTTCACTTTTGAATGTGAAGCTGTGAATGTCAGAACATGTGAAGAAAGTCTATTCACAGCAAGTACCAAGAAAGATGAGCCCAGTATCGTGAAAGCCCTTTAGAAGCAGGTGGAAATACAGAGGAAACTGTTATGTGAGGCCAGGACTCTTGGAACAACCAACAGATTACACCCAGGATGGTGTATTGCTTCTGTTACGTGCTGTTTAGCAAATAAGGAGTTTCACTTTGATTGGAAGCTTTACCAGGTGCAAAGAGTCATAAAGAGATTATAGTTTTACGTCTATTCACATGTGTTCTTTCCCCATCTCTTTTCAAAGAAGTCAGTTAAATTAATTGAACATATGTCAAAGGCTGGCCAGCATTCAGAAGAGTGAAGGACAGTTGAGAAGCCCTCTTATTTGGAGCTTCAAAACTAAATATTTGGTTAGCCAATAAAAATTGATTAAAAAAAACATTTAAATTCTGTTTCATGTTTCTTGGATGAACCATACCTGTAAAAGCATCATTGATACTTCAGATTTTATTTCTTTATTGAAACACACTGGTAAAGTTATTCAAGAATAAAAACCTAGATGTTAATACCTTAGATAAACATACTATTAATCATTTTCCTCCGTATTATCTCTTGTTTTCAGTCATTTGCCTTTCCTTGGTTTTTCAAAGCTTTTTCATGTTTTCATGGAGAAAAAAAAAACAACCCTCTCCTTCCCCAGTTACATTTTGGCAATTATATTTAATTAAATTACATAATTAAAATAACAAGCACAACTTGAAAAAAACAAGTTGGAGACCAAACACCACTGACTCATGGTTGGTGTGCAGTTCAGCTGGTACCAATGAAAGCGGTGGGCCTGACTGAGAGCAGCCCAAAGTGCCAGGATGTGTGGAACAGTGAGCGTGTTTAACGGTGGGGATGAAGGTCAGTTGATCAGATGTTGGTGATAAAAATGAGGTTGTGTCAGAGAAATCTATTATAGAACTAGGACCAGTCCTGTCAAAACTGTAAGCTCTGCCCTGTTGATCTGAGTTGTTCCCATCATTAGGAAATACCTCAGAGGCTTTCCTCCTGAGGCTCATTCATGATGCTCCCCACAGGAGGTCTCCAAGAAAGATGTTAAGATGCATTCAGGGGCGCCTGGGTGGCTCAGTCGGTTAAGCGTCCAGCTTCGGCTCAGGTCAGGATCTCAGGGTTCGTGGGTTCCAGCCCCGCATCGGGCTCTGTGCTGACAGCCAGCTCAGAGCCTGGAGCCTGCTTCAGATTCTGTGTCTCCCTCTCTCTGTCCCTTCGCTGCTTGCGCTGTCTCCCTGTCTCTCAAAAATAAATAAAAGACATTAAAAACTTAACAAAAAGATGCATTCAATAGAGTACATTAATGAGATGATGTGAAAGAACAGGGGTGCTCTAATTCTTTTTCACTTTTAACTAGAAGCTTCTGGTGATAATGTTCCTGTGTTTTGTTTTGTTTTGACCCCTAAAGGAACAGCCTTTACAATCCAAATATTTAAAACTGCCTGGGAGGCTCAAGTCCTTTCTGCTATCATACAACACCAATGGTTACATCTTCTTTTTGCCTGAGGCTTACTTATATTCCAAGATCCCATCCAGATGCCCTCCTAGGAGGGTTGTCTTTGCTGTGAACCATGAGAACATGCTTCCGTGAAGTTGATTATGAACAATATTGTGGATATAAAAAAAATCTCATTTACAAACATAAAAGTGTAAATACTTTCAATGCAAAAATCATTCTCTGGAAATTCCTTGTTTGTTTGTTTGTTTGTTTGTTTTTGAGAGAGAAAGAACACACAAGCAGGACAGGGGCAGAGAGAGGGGGACAGAGGATCCAAAATGGGCTCTCTGCTGACAGCAGGGAGCCTAATGCGGGGATTGAACTCGTGAACTGCAAGATGATGATCTGAGCTGACTCTCAACTCACTGAGCCAACCAGGTCACCCCTGGAAATTTCAGATAAATACCTGTACTTACATACTTCCAGATACTTAGTGTTAGGAAAATGTGCTAATTGAATGTATGGGGGTTTTTGCTTTACCACCAGGGGAGGAATGCTAGTACAGAAAATAAAATCTCCATTAAGATGAAAGTATTATGAATATGACAATTTACTATTTTTAGGTGCTCTAATTTTCCAATTACACATTTTTCCTTCGGGTCTGTGCTGACAACTCGGAGCCTAGAGCCTGCTTCAGATTCTGTGTCTCCCTCTCTCTCTCTGACCCTCCCCTGTTCATGCTGTCTCTCTCTCTCTCAAAAATTAAAAAAAATATTTAGTGGGTTTTACTGTCTAAGCAGCCTACATGAGCAAACCACTACCTAAGCCTGAAATGCCTCAAGGTTAAGAAATGGAAACCTAAGGACAGCCAATCTCAAACAGCGAAGTAGGCTTTCGCAAATAATGC
The DNA here is from genome assembly GCF_006229205.1 of Suricata suricatta. Taxonomy (NCBI): domain Eukaryota; kingdom Metazoa; phylum Chordata; class Mammalia; order Carnivora; family Herpestidae; genus Suricata; species Suricata suricatta. The sequence continues at coordinate 60,118,931 of NC_043705.1, read as the reverse complement.
AGCTTGTTAAGCTCTAGCCAATCAAATTATTTCTTTGCTTGGTTTCCACTTCTTCCCCATAAAAGTCTCTCCTCTGATACTTGTTGGCAGGGCTCCTAACCACCTCTGGACTGGTGCCCCCCCATTTACGTTTATTTTTGTTTTCAAATACACTGAACACTTTTAATATGCCTCAGTTTTTCTTGTAACAATAAAGTTTCTTAAGAAATAAATTCTTACCTTACACTTCCTAAGCATTACAAAATTTAAAAAACTAAATGCTTCTTTTTCAATTAAATAAAATAAAAAAAGTAATTCCTTTTTGCAAACTGAATTAGTTTGCATTTTATATGTGGATTATTGTTTTGTAGTGATTCCAGCCCCTAGTCAGACCCACACTTGAATGTACTACTTAAGTATATCACAACTTCTGGAAACAAGCTTGAGGTTTGGAAAAATAATTAGCTATTCATAAAGATACTCTTAAAGCCAATTGCTCATTTAATACTTGCTTTTGCCTAAATTACAACCATAACTAATTTTAAGTATGTTATTATATAATAAATATGTTTGAAATGCTTATGTACTATATTTTATGCTAGAGACTGCTACATACAAACGTGTCAGAAAATACGTTTGTATATAGCAGTCCTATTATATCAGATGGCCAAACTTAGTCATTTTCCTTAAGAAGAGAAGAGTAAAATGGGAGGAAACAATGATCCCTTTCCCTACTTAGGATATCATTTGCCAGCACTGATTTGAGGATGAATCTCAGCATTGCTACTGATTCTACACTTTCCTTCCCGTTCTTCATACCTTACAGAAACCCAGCGTAGAAGAGCTGATGTGTAACCGTCATTTCTCCCTTCCTATGTTGACTTAGACAAGTGAATTACTGGATAGTACATGATGTTATGTTGCATATGTGTGTTTTTAAGTTTACATAAACTGTATTGTGTATATTTCATTGTTCTTCACACGTTCTTATGTTTTTTAGATAGCCATGTATATAAATCCAGTTCATCACTTCTGACTCTTAGAAAGTATACCGGGGTATGTGTGTACAAGAGTACACACATATGCATATATGAACACACATGCATTTTATATTTTAAAGCTCTTACACCTCTAGGAATATTCACTTAAGCTATCTTCTTTGCTACATAAGAAAATTCTCCATAAATCTGTGTGTGCATTTCTCATTGAGCACTTAGGCTCAATTTTTTCAGGCAATAATACTCAGAAATAGATTGCTTAATTTTGCTAACAACAAACAGACTGAAGTAACTATCCCAGTTTGTACCCTCACTGTCAACAGAGGAATACCTAACCAATACTCGATAGTATTGAACACTCTTGTTTTGTCACTCTGTTGGCTATAAATTATTATCTTTTTATTTAATTTGCACTCATTTAATTAACAGTAAGAGTTTAGCTATCAGTATTTTCTTTTCTTCGGATTGCCTTGTAATATCCTTTGCTCCATTTTCTGTTGACTTCTTCATCATGTGGGTGTGTGGGTGTGTGTGTGTGTTGGTAAAAACCATTTGTATATTTTAGATCAGTACTTCTCAACTGAACTTGAAGGTCATGTATTCCTTGTGGAGGCAGGGGTCCCCAAGTACCCATTCAGGAGGTTCATGGGTCTACACTAGTTCCATAATAATTCTAAGGCTTTCATGGCCATTTTCACTGTGTTAATATTTGCATTAATGCCACAAAACAATGGTGAGTAAAACTGTTGGTGCCTTAGCACAAATCACGGCAGTAGCACCAAACTATCTTAGTAGTCTTTGTATCCATCTCCATTGTGCTGAAGGAAAAGAACTTTTTTAAAATCAGCTCATTTAAGAATGTCCTTGATGGGCAAGTAATAAATTGTATCATTTATCTTGAATGTATCATAGATAAGCTGCTATACAACGATTGCCACTTCAGATAGCTGTGAATTAGGTGATTAACTAGTTGTTACTTAACCTTCTAATTTCTGTATAAGTCTAATTACATGAAACAGAAGTTGGGGTTTTGATTTTTTACTTTGCTTATCCATTTGGAGTGTCATTGTAACTACTGTATTGTAAATGATGGAAAATAATTGCATATGTTAAAAAATATAGGGTTATATTCTAAAATAAATAAAAATAAGTAAAATAAAATTTTAAAAAAAGAATGTCCTTGATGAAGCATTAATGATCACTGAATTTATTAAATGCCAATCCTTGCCATATCTTTAATATTCTGCACAATGAAATGGAAATAACACAGAAAGCACTTCTGCTGAGTATTAAAGTATGATGGTTATCCCAAGGAAAAGCACTTGGGAAATTGTGTGAGTTGCAAGGTGAACTCTTCCATTTTTTTTGACAGACCATGACTATGCATATCTGTATGTTTGGCATATATTGCTGTAAAAATTAACAAAATTCATCTGCATTAAGGGAGATAATTGACAATATTTGTTGCTAGTTATAAAATTTGAAATTTGAAGTGAAAATTAGAATTTTAGAAAAAATGTAACCACCAAGTGATCTTGATAGCTTCTCATACAGACTTTTCTGATAAAATTTGTGAAGCTATTAATGAATATAACTTTCTGATATTATATAATAAATGTGTCATCATTTAGAGACTCTTGTTAGTGAGCCCATTATTTCCAAAAGGCCAATACATGATGGTACAAAACCATGCATAGGTAAAAGATCTAATCAAAGTGCAAGATAAACCATTGAGTTTTAACATTATGAATATGAAAAGTTCACTGGTAGATTTCACATTCCACACTGCAACTAGAATTTATGCTATTGCTTATCAAGTTTTTATGCGGTAGCAAAGAAGAATATACATATTATCTGGAATGATTATTAAAATACTCCTTCCTTTTACAACTACATATCATTGGAACCTGCATTTTCTTCATATACTTCAGGGAAAATATATTTTGTAATAGAGTGAATGGGAATGCAAATATGAGAACCATCCTGTCTTCTCTTAAGACAGATACTGAAGAGATTTATACAAGTGTAAAATAACCTTTCAATACATTGTTGGTTTGGGACAGTATAATGATTTTTTATAAAAATATATTGTTTGTGTTAAACATAAACATTAGTTTATTGTTATTTTTAATTAATAAGTATTTTTAAATTTATCAGTTTTAATTTTTAATAAGCATCTATATATTATGTATATTTCTACATTATTATATATATTCTACATACACACATATATAATATACTATGCATATTTCTATATTATACATATATTATACATACACACACATATCCCAAAATACAGTGTGTAAGTTTATTTGCTCATTGGGTCCTTCGGTAATTTTTAAGAGTAAAGGAAGCCTGGGATGTCTGGGTGGCCCAGTCAGTTGAGTGAGCTATCAGTGCAGAGGCTGCTTGGGATTCTCCCTTCCTCTCTCTGTCCCTCCCTAGCTTGCTCTCTCCTTCTCTTTCAGAATAAAAAATTAAAGAAAAAAAAAGTAAAGGAGTAAAGCAGTCTTGAGACCTAAAAGTTTTACAACTAGTATACAAATGATCTTCTGTTGGGTTTTGACATACAGATTTCTCCTCACAGGCTGTCACCTTTCTATTAACTTTACCTGTAATGTACTCGGTTGAATAGAAGACTTGAATTATTTTTTTGGTGCCAATTTCATTTCTTCCTTCACAGTTTGTGCTTTTCTGGTTTTCTTCAGAACAGCTTCTTCAACTCTGAGGTCACAAAATATGTTTCTACCTTTTCTTCTATTATATGAATAGTGCTACGTTTCACGTTTGGTCTTTAGTACCTTCCAATCCAACTTCATTTTTCTCTATATAAAGAATCAATTTTCCCAACACCATTTACTACATAGGCCCTTTCCCCCCTAACTTATAATCCTGCCTCAAGTGTGAGTATAACCCAGACCTCTTCCTGGACCCCTCTTTCAATTCCAGTTAGATATTGTTCTGTCTTTAAGTTAGTACCACATTATTTTTTTTCATTAAAATGGTCTTCCATGTCTTAATATATAACAGATTTCCCTTTTTAACATCATTTTCAAGGTTAAGTATGATGAAAATTTGTTTTCCTATGTATAATATAAAATAAAAGTAGAGATTTTTGGAATAAATTTTTCATGGCACAGAATAGTATGCTTCCAGACTCTGATGAAAACTGCACAGAATTTACAAACAAATTTGAGAGAACAAATGTATTATGTTGTCTCATCCATTAAAATGTATACTGGTCTTCCATTATGGTTTTTGGTTAAAAATGATTTCCACAAGGTCATATTGTTTATTAAAACTTTCTAGATATTTTCTAGAATTACTTAATCTCTAGATATTTTAAGATTACTTTCACTATTATAAATAACAACCTTATTACCAATCATACATTTTACTTTAATTGTAAATATATTTTAAATAGGTAAGACCACATATTCCAAGTCTAAAAAGACACAAAGGAGTATGTACAGTGCTGTCAAAATTCCTCTTCCCTCTTCCATGACTCAGCTGTGTAGCTCCTGTTAAAGAAACCATTGTTAATTAGGTTTTTGTTTGTTTTTGCTTTCATAGACATTATAATCCTGTACAAGAAATTATGTATATGTATTCTTTGCCCTTTATAAACAGAAGCATGCACTACACATGGTTATGTTGCCAATGTCTTAGTGCTCTCTCCACACAATTTCCAGATAATTGCAAATATTCTTCTTTGATACCACACCATAACTGAACAAGCAGTAATTTCTTAAATCATATGCTAAGATCTCTCTCTTTGTCTCTCTCTTCCTCTCCTCCTTCCCTCCTTCTTATTCTTTTGCTTTACAACTGAATAGTATTCCATTTTCTGGACTTTTCCATAATGAAATGACTTAGACCCCTATTGATAGACATTTTAAATTGTTTGCAATTGTACTCTGTATATACGGCGTCACAGGGAACAACTTTGTGCCTATGCCAATTTGCCTTTGTATGATTACACTTGTAGGCTACATTCCTAGAATGAGATCTCTGAGATTAAGAAAATGTGCATTTGTCATTTCATTTCATGTCACTAAATTCATAAAAGCCCTTCATAAAAGACTGTAATTTATACTCCCACCAGGAATGTACAAGCTTGCCAATTTCTTTACACTTTAGCAAATACTGTATAATATTGTGGGAATTATAGTATCTTATGGTAGATTTAATTCAATTTGTTTTATGAATAAGAGTATCTCTTCATATGTTTAATATTTCCAAATAAATATATATATATACATATATATATCCTTTGAAGTCAGCTAGCAAAATCCTTTGTCTTTTATCTTTGAGTTTTTTGTATTTTACCTATTAATTTGTAAACCTCATAATTTCTTTGATTAATCACTTCTTTATTGTGATGTTATTCAAAAATAGCAATCCAGGTGTCATTTGTATTTTACTTTATTTTGCTTTTTATCTTAAAGGAATTATTTAAATAATATTTTTAAAATTAGTGCCATGATTAGAAAGTCATTTTCATCTATGAGATTATTTATAACTCTATATTCTCCTCTGCTTCTTTGGTAGTTTGTTTGTTTTTCATTTAAGTTTTTAATTTACCTGGAATTTACTCTGGGATAAAAGGACAGATATTGATCCAAATTTACGTACTTAACATATCTACCAAATTTTCCCAGTCCAGTTGTTGAATATTCTATCTTTTCCCCACTGATTTGAATATCACTTATTTCATTTATAAAATTTCCTTATGTAGTGGGGTCTGTTTTTTTATTTTCTACTCTTATTGATCTGTCTGCCTTTACATGTGCCAATATGACACTATTTTATTATTTATATTACATTTTCAATCAACTGCTGATATGGATTATATGTTGATCTGATATCAAGCAAATTTGCAGAACTCTTTAATTAGTTTTTGTTATTTGTTGCTTCCTCAGATTCTCAAAGTAAGTTGTTACATCATCTGCCAGTATGGGCAATCTCTCTATCCCATCCTCCTGCCTTCTGGAAGGAGTTTCATAACCTGTCTTGTGCTCACTAGTTTATTCTGCAGCTGTCTTTTGCTTGAAATCACCCCACTGAGAACCTTAATTAACTTAATTTTAAACTTTTTTTCACTTGAATTATATTTTTTATTCTTATTTAATTTTTAATGTTTATTGATCCATTGAGAGAGAGGAAGAGAGAGAGCACAAGCACAGGAGAGGCAGAGAGAAGAGAGAATCACAAGCAGGATTCATACCATCAGCACAGAGCCTGATGTGAGGCTCCAATTCATGAACTGCGAGATCATGACCTGAGCTGGTATCAAGAGTTAGGGTTTAACCGACCAAGCTACCCAGGCTCCTCCTTACTTATGGTTTTTAAACTCAGTATTTCCAGTTGATTCTTTTTTGTTCCACTCTTCTACTTCTTTTTTTTAATGTTTATTTTTGAGGGTGCACATGAGTGGGGGAGGGGCAGAGAGCGAGGACCACAGAGGATCCAAAGAGGGACTCTGTGCTAACATGCTGACAACAGGGAGCCTGATATGAGGCTTAAACTCATGAACCATGAGATCTTGACCTGAGCCAAAGTTTGACACTCCCTGGAATGGGCCACCCAAGCACCCCTGCAGCCACATGTTTCAAAAATGTCTTTATCTTTGTAGGAATTTTTTTCTTAATTTTAAAATCTTAACCTGTCAGTTCTATTAGATTACCTTTTTTCTAGTATTTTCTCTTCTTTTTTCTTCTTCTTCTTTTGATTACAATACTTAAATTTCTCAGAGAGTTTGTATTAATATTGTGGCTAGTAATATACCTGGAGGGCAAGGGAAACCCATGCCCTAATTTCAGCTACTCCAGGTAGGCTGAGTTGGTACGTAGAAGGTGTTTCATTACAGAGTTGTAACTGTACTTATTCCTAATCTCTCTTCTCCTTGCCTCATTTGCCCCAGACACTGGTTTCATTAGGGTCTCCATCACTCCGTTTTACCTGCTTCGTGCAGAGACAGGGATGTGGGGTGTAGAAGGGGAACTGCTCAGACCTATTAGTGACTGTAGGCTCCCCATTCCAGCCTGGCCCACATGTTACCACTGCCTCCCACTGGCAGAAGACTGGAACTGGGTAAGTCAGAAAGGAACCAGAAAATGAGAGTGAGAATTGGCATGTTTAGAAAGCTCTTCCCAAGCCTTTCACCTATCTCTAGCCCTTGGAATTCTCCTCAATGCATACCAGACACAAAGACATACATGGGGACATCAAAACTCCTGTGACACTAAGGGTTTCTCATGGTTGTTTGTGTTAGAGTTTGATAATGTTCAGTACCTACTCGCCACATTTTTACCCTGAGTATCTCCAGTGCTGGGAAGGGCCAGTATCCATGTTCTTTCTACCTTATCAGGAACCCCTTAATTTTCCTTTTTTCCCTCAGGTTGAAGCTAATGGTTAGATTCATACACACACACACACACACACACACACACACACTAAAACATAGTAGCCCTAAATGTCTTATCAGTTCAAGCTTAGGAAGTTGTTTCCAAAGTTATTTTTATATGGTTATCATGATTGTCAGCTTTAATAAATAAGGTTACCTCTCAAAGTTCAAATTCCCTAACACCAAGTAGTTAAGGGTAGAAAACAAACAAACAAAAAAAGGAATGCTTCTTTTCATTTAAATTACAACAACAACAAAAACTAAAAAATTCACCCTAAAAGCAGAACTTCCAAGAGCTTTCTAGGTGGTAGATGTTATTAAATTTTTACATGCATTACATCATATAATCTTCATGTATAATAATTCTATTAAAATCCCTTTACAAGGTAGGAAATTAAATTTCAGAAAACTTAGACAAGTTATCCAAGATTATATTGATGAGAACTAACAAGATTCAGAGCCGAAATCTTCAGTCCATTTTTCGCCTCTGGCTGGCTTTTACGTGAGTTCTAGGCATTCTAGGTCAAGATTATGTTTCTTAATTTTTTATTAGTGCAGGGGACACCATTCACTCAGAATACCTTAGAATGCATTTTTGTTTAAGGCTAGGCAATCTACCTTCTTCTCAAGAGAACAGTAATATCTCTGAAACCAGATAAATAAGTGAGGCTATTTCATTCTATATCTGAACACCCATCAAGCTCAGGGAGTAATTTTGGAATATTGGAAAGTAAATTTGGAATCCTCAGCAGACCTTTAACATGGTGTCTGGAGTGCTTCATACAAACAGAATAAACAGAATAAGAGGCAGTTCACCTTTTAGCCAATTTTTTACAAAGAGACTGTAACAATGTTGGAATGATATGAAAGGGGATTACTTGCTGAAAATTGTGTGGATTTTAAAAATCATGCGGTAGCCTTCTTCCAAGGCTCATTTTATTTCTCACAGCAATATAGGTTCCTGGTATTAAATTGGAGTGTGACCATGAGAGTGAAATCTTAGCCATCTTATACTGAGTCTCTTATTATCCAAGCTTCATAGTGCTACGTATATGAGAACACAAAGGTCTAAAACTTATAAGTGTTAATAACCCCAGAACCTGTATTCTATAAATTTTTTTTATTTAATGGAAATAGGACTGATATTTAATTACAAATACCTACTAAAAGTAGATATAATGCAAGTTGGGTGCTGCTTTAATATATGGAATACCAGCTCACTGAGACTTACACTAAGAGCTTATAAATATTAAAGCAAATAGGAATCTTTTAGAATATCATTTCAAATGACTTAGAGAGAAACATGTACTCAAATTTTTTTTTTGGATTGTTATACTTCCACAATTTAAGCTTTAAAATATTAGTCTACAGCCCATCAGCCTAAACTCTAGCAAAGATAATTTGGCTATCTATAAGAGATATAAACAAGATAATTGAAACAAGATAAAGATAATTGAAAAGGAATGTTCAGCTATATCGAGGGTGGAAGCCAAGGGTGGAAGTGATTCAATGTCCACTCTTTACGTTGTATACATTAAAAAGGTTTAGACTAGGAAGAGTCTCAGATTAAAGAAAAAGAAGATGATACATAAAATACTGGAAGAATGTTTCTCTTCCGTGGCAATGTGTTAATTTCCTTAACATACTGAAATAAAGTGTCTTTTGGAGATTGCATATTGTAAACACACAGTTAAAATTCCAAAGTGAATCTTTAAAGAACTAGGTGAGATATTAAGAGTAATAGGTAAAATTTACCTTCGTGGACAATATTTTTTTATTTGATTCCCCCAAATAAGAATAGGACATAAAATGTATTGATGACAGTGATATTGATGATGGAGTATTGAAACGAATAAAGTAAAATCGGATAGCCAAGTCAATTCATTTAGTATTGTTGCCAAAGAAAAGGAACCATAGACCCAGAATTTAACACAAATATGTTGTTTGTAAGTTGTGCATTACAGCAATGAAGAGGGGCATGTTTACCAGTTACAAGCTGGATATCACCCCATCCCCAGTACTATAACTTATCAAGATTCCAGGTTTTCTTTAATAAGACCACCTTCTCACAAGAGAATTGCCTTGTGAACACTGGTTGGGAAGGATCCTAATTGGGAAACTCAGAATGAAGAGGAAGGTACACTTTGCATGTTGGCAAATTATCAAAAGCCCAAAAGAATACTTGCTACATGCAGGATTTAGGATTGCCCATACCACACGTAATGCATCTGAAATCTGTAAATCCAGGCGCAGTGTGTGTATACAGGTGGGAAGGCTTTCAGGGTTGTTTTCTTAGTTCTGGTTTTTAACTTTTTGAATATGTGACATGAATACATGAATATATATTGCATATATAGTGATTTAAAGAGGAACTGGTTTCCTTGTGCACATCCTCTATGATTTCAAATGTTAACTATTAGTCTCATCAGAGAGTGACAAACCCTAGTCACTTACATGAATCTGAAGATTTTCTGGTTCTTTGCAAAATGGTATCTGAATTATTAACTCAGTATTGTAAGATAAGACATTAAAATTTTTCTGATTTGTAATTGGTGAGAAGAGAGCTTATAGCAGTCCATCAAGAAGAGCGGACCAGTACCTTTCTACTGAATTTAAGATTTTATAGACATCATAAGGGCATTTTAAAGTGAAGGGAACAATTTTTAATGTGCCTTATATATAGAAATTTTTTTTACATTTTTCTAACATTTATTTATACATTGAGGTCAAAAGGAGCTCCCTGTTTAAATTTGAAAGCAGTATTAAAATTTATTAGATGACTGTTAACTTTGCAGCAACCTATTGTAAGGTGATTTGGAATTGGGAGAAAATATGGAGAGAAAATACCAGTTAGAAACCCTCCATAACAGGGTGCCTGGGTAGCTCAGTTGGTTAAGGATCAGATTACTTATTTCAGCTCAGGTTATGATCCCATTGTTGTGGGATCAACTCCCACATAGGGCTCTGTGCTACTTCAGATTCTCTCTCTCTTTCTCTTAAGCCCCTCTGCCCCTCTCCCCTTCTTGCACACTTACTCTCTTTTATTATCTTTCTAAAATAAAATCATTAGGAGTGCCTGGGTGGCCCAGTCGGTTAAGCTTCTGACTTAGGCTCAGGTCATAATCTCGCAGTTTGTGAGTTCAAGCCCCACGTCAGGCTCTGTGCTGACAGCTCAGAGCTTGGAGCCTGATTCAGATTCTGTGTCTCCCTCTCTTTTTACCCCTCCCCTGCTCACACACTCTCTCTCTCTCTTTCTATCTCTCTTTCTCTCAAAAATAAACATTAAAAAAATTAATAAAAATAAAATAAAATCACTTAAGAAAGAAAGTCTGAGATAAAATGAAGAGGAAAGCAACTCTTTTGAAAAACCATTCATAACCCATAGCAGAGACTAGAGGATAAAGATCCAGAAAATGAAGATACTTCTATTTTTTTTATTTGTTTGGTTTTGTTTTACCATTAGTGTTACATTTACCTTTTTAATTCTAGTATTCATAAATCTCAGGAAATTTTTCATGTTTTATTTTACATGGATTTGTTGAAGCCTAAAGAATCTGGGATACATAAAATTATAGTGACATTACTGTTTCAGAGTAATGTCATTGAGGTAATTTTGACAAGATAATATATCCATTTTTTAGTTTACAAAATCATACCTCCATGTCATAACCAACGAAAAGTTTCTTATATTTTGAGGACACATTGCTCTTTTCAAACTTCATTCACAAATATTGCTTACTTAAAAAATGTACTCTGTGAAGGAAAGATTTTGAAACTGAGCTTAATATATACTTAATAATCAGGTTACAAAAACATAGGAAAATTATTAGCTTTTTGTATTATTTTAAAATATACTAATAAATGAAAATGTCCCGGTCTCAAAACTGATATTGCCAATATTGTTATCTTGAAAGAAATGAAACCACTGTTATATCTTGTCCCCTCAGATAAATTTACAAAGAAAAATGAGAGTTACTGGTGTGATTACCCAAGGAGCCAAGAGGATTGGAAGTCCAGAGTATATAAAATCATACAAAATCGCCTATAGTAATGATGGAAAAACTTGGGCAATGTACAAAGTAAAAGGCACCAATGAAGATATGGTAAGACCAATTGAACATATTTAATTTAAAAGTAAAGTCCTGTTAATAATCACTGATTGCAAATAGCTACTTAGTCTTTAACAGACACCTTATGTTATTGCAAATACATTTATGATCTTTTTAATTGGATTAGTAGGGTGTAGGGAATTTTTCCAAGTAGTATATGTACACTTGCGACCATTTAAGATTTTCTCAGATTTTGATTGGTGGCTGTCTAAACAGTTTATCACAATGTCAGTAAAGTCTTATATATGACAGTTAATTTTTATTTTAGTTAAAATAAAAATGTCACTTTATGGTTTTCACAGATTATTGCTCTCCTTAATCAAATAAGTACAGATGGAAATATTATTTTTAAAGAAAAATATTATTTTTAAATAAAAACACCAAGTGATAGAAAAGATGTATGTTTGTATACCTTTATATTAGAAGACAATTTTGTTACTTAGCAGAATAAAATATTTTGGAAGAAATGAATATAATATTCATTGTCTACTTTGTCTTTACTTATGACAGTCCCAATTTTTATCAATTTTTCCTCAAAGTTTTTAATTTTAGGGGCGCCTGGGTGGCTCAGGTGGTTAAGCGTCTGGCTTCGGCTCAGGTCATGATCTCACCATTCGTGGGTTTGAGCCCCACGTCGGGCTCTGTGCTGACAGATAGCTCAGAGCCTGGAGCCTGCTTCAGATTCTGTGTCTCCCTCTCTCTGACCCTCCCCTGCTCATACGGTCTCTCTTTGTCTCTCAAAAAATAAATTTAAAAAAAACATAAAAAAAGTTTTTAATTTTAAAAATATCAGGACTGCACCTCATTCCCCTTAAAACCAAATCATTAAACTACACTCTGATAATTTTTATGAAAGATTTTTTTAAATGTCTTAAATGAATTTAAATAAAGTTTTCTGATTACCAGGTTATATAAAAAAGTGAAACAAGAATGGGATTTAAAAGAATTAAAAATAACACATTTTAGCATTTAGTTTTTAGAGGGAAATCAGATTATAAGTCTGAGCAGAGCATTAGAGAGACTGAGTGACCCAGTAGGACTAGTGAAGACTAGTTCCTATGAAAAACAAAAAACAAACAAAACAACACAAAAACACAATAAAACAAAAACAAACAAAAATTCCCACAAACCTTTAAATACTAAGCAGCAGCGTGAACAGATAGACCCAGATGAAGTTGAAAAGTTTAAGGTGCCCATTTCTCAAAAAAACAAGGAAGCTTTCCCCTGACTCTGAAGGACTGGCCTTAAAATCAACAAGACCGTCACAGTAGGATGTGGACTATACCACAGACCACAGGGCTTATAGCTTTAATTAGGATTTTATCTACAGGTTTATATTCACTGCTGAGGGCAAGGTGATTCCCAAAGGCTTCAGATCCCCAAACTACTTACTCCAGTTTTTGAAAGATGATGTTGGGTAGGATATAGAGTCAGTATTTGAAAATAGGTAAAGAAGCTGCTGCACTCAAAATTGTAAACTCTGTATTATCTCTTTATGCAGGTATTTCGTGGAAATGTTGATAACAACACACCCTATGCTAACTCTTTCACACCCCCCATAAAAGCTCAGTATGTAAGACTCTATCCCCAAGTTTGTCGAAGACATTGCACTTTGAGAATGGAACTTCTTGGATGTGAACTATCTGGTGAGTCTCAAATTATCTATTGCTGTATTTCCTTTAAAGAAAAAAACCCTACATATTTGTATGTAGTCTACTACTAATTTGCTATTTTCCAACACTCATGGACATTCATTTTGCTACAAAATGTATAGGGCACAGTTCATTGAGAAACGTGTGTGTGTGCGCGTGCGTGTGTGTGTGTGTGTGTGCGCGTGTGTGCGCACGTAGGATAAAGAAGTTCTAAAACATGCTACAGAATAACACTAATGTAGAAGGAGCAGCACATTTGTTTGGTCAAAGAAAGTACACAAATTCTCACTGGAAACTTTTCTCAAATTTAAATGTGTACTGTTTTTAGTAGTAACTATGATTTATGCCTTGTGATGAAGTTCAATATAAACTGGAATCTGCATGACCTCATAAATTGCAATTATGCTTAAGCGCTATGGCTAGAAAAGTAAGCTTTATATTTGTCCATCCACCATAAGAACTTGGTTTTATTTTGTTTTGTTTAGGTTTTATGAAACATGTAAATATATCATTCCTCCTAGGGAGATAATACTTCAAAAATAAGATGGCTGCTATAAATTCATTCTTAGATCATTCTTATCTAGCAACCTGCTTATTGTACAAACAGTGATTATCCAGCTCAAAGATAAATCTATCAAAGGACCCAGAGTTAAATAATTCTTGTCTTCCAGGAGCATCAGTACTAGATATAAAGATGAAAACTAAATGTGTAGATCTCACAGTGGTCCCATTTCAATACAGTTAGATTTTGAACTAAACAGAAAACCTAGTCATATCACTTTGCTGTACTTTTGGTAGTTGTTCTTTGTATTTTCTAGTATCAACATTTAAAAATGACCTTTGCTACTATGGCCTGAGATTATTTTGTTCAAACAACTGTTTTGTAGAAAACCAAGCCAAAAATTCACATTTGCCCTACTTTTTGGCATGAAAGATTTTATCAAACTTACAATATATTGCCATTGAGTCAAAAATAGGAGGATCCATCTTTCCAAATGGACAACTGAGTGTTTTTTATTCATATCAAAAGGTTGCACAGGTGTTAAAATATATGCTTTATATCTGTTTCCCTTCTTAGGTTTATTTGTGATATGGAGAAAGGGAATGACTTTTTAAGCAAATAAAAGTTATTATTAAAAACAGCCAAACTTTAAACGAACCTACAATATTTAAAGGAATTAGAGGCATGTGGCCAGATGAGTGAATCTATTTCAAGAATTACATTTTTGGGGGCACCTGGGTGGCTCAGCCAGTTAAGCATCCAACGTCGGCTCAGGTCATGTTCTCATGGTTCACGGGTTCGAGCCCTGTATCAGGCTCTATGCTGATAGCTAGCTCAGAGCCTGGAGCCTGTCTTCAGATTCTGTATCTCCCTCTCTGTCTGACCCTCCCCTGCTCATGCTGTCTTTCTCTCAAAAATAAATAAGACATTTTTTAAAAAATTTTTAAAAAAGAATTACATTTTCATACTATATATGGATATCCTTTACACAGCAACCAGCATACAGTTTTAGTTCCAGTAATTATCCTAACAATGATGTTTTCTTTATTTTGGTAATTCAAACCAGCTTACTGACAGCCAGAAATCTCAACAGAATAATGGCTGTGCAGTGTTTATATTACATGTCACTCTATCGTCACAAGCCAATGTCATCCCTAAGTCATTCATCATAAAGCAATCAAGAAGAAGCCAAGCCCCATGGTTTTTAGTTGTTTAACATCACCTTCCTGAATTTTCCAGTCTCTTGATTCATGAGGGTCAGTGTCTCTTACATGGCACAGTTACAACCTCAACGTATGAATATAGTTGATTTTTAGTTTTTAAAGGAGGCTATACCTGACACTTTACAAACCTAACGTTCTTAAAAAGAAGCCATACCCAATCTCCAAACCCTACAAACTGATTTCAAACTTGCATGCAGAGGATACTATCTTTCAATGGATGCTTTTAAAAGCTAGGACACCTCAGTATAGAAATAATCAATGTCTTTGTTAACCCTTCAGTTTGTTCAGGTGCCGCCTATTCTGGTTAAAGTGTTAATTAAGCTATATATGTCAAGTCATGTGGAAGAGAAGGAAAATTTGTAGTGTGAGGCAAATTGGCAGGGAGGTTAGCTCTAATACATGGAAATAAACAATAATATAATGGGCCAAACTATTTGCCACAATCCACTGCAACACTGTAAAGCACAAGGCTTCTTTTTTGTACCCAATAAACTGTTAGGAGATCTCTCAGCTTGCCTAGCAGATCCACAGTTAATCTTTTCCCAGACACTTGAAAAAGAAAATTCCCTAAATTCTCTGAAAGAGGTATGATTTAAGATGTTTAGAATGAAATGAATCATGACTGTAATTAGAAGAAGAATATCATTTATTCATTCATTCATTCATTCAACAAATTATTCATCACTTGCTCTGGGCTAGATACTAGATAGCGGAGTAGATACAAAATGAATTCTATGACTAAGCAGAAATGGCCAAAGTAAAGGCATCCTTTTTCTATCTGAGACCTCAAATATTATATCACAAAAGGAGAAAAACAACTACCTTCCCTTTCCCCTTGTATCTTTCTGCAAGCCAAGCAGTTTTACAAAGACTCCAGTATCAGGGCAGAGTGGCTATGGGGGAGTTGGTGGTCATAACAGAAAAGTCAGAAATCTGTAATGCAGGCAATGCATGTGCCCTTAGAATTGCCTGAAGATAAATGGCTTGTCATTAAGACTTTGGAACTTTCTAGAATTTTTAAGATTTGTCATGAAATTTTTCTCCTCCAGAACTTATATTTAGGATTTAGAGCTGTTTTTATCCTGAGACTTAGGGTCTAGATCGTTATACCTAAAACCCAACAAGACTTGGGTTAGGTGCACAAGTGACTAATCTTTCACATCAGTTTTTACCAGGTTTCCATGGGAGATGCATTTCCTGGAAGGTGGAGATGAAGGCAAACATGGAGGAGCCTCAAGAAGGAAGTGATTTAAATTGACTAGAACAGAAAGCAATGAATTGTAGTTAAGAATTATTTATGAATGAAGAGTTCTAAGCCCCCTTTCTTAGAGCCTTAGACATAAAATGGCCTAGTTTCAAAAAATGCAACCAATCCTGGTCCATTATTTAGTACTCACTGCTATGCTGATTTGGGGGCTTAACATTGTTATCTGTTGGAATAAACTTTAGAGAAATAATAAAAAACAACTAACTGAATGCTACCTCTATGCCAGACTGTTTCTAAATACTTTATAGTTATTGACTAATTTCTTAGAACACTTTTTGAGGTAGTTTCTATTATTACTACCATTTTACAGATGAAAAAAGAAACTGAGGCATAAAGTAGTTAAATAATGGGTAAAAGACCATACAGAGAGCAAGTGGGGAAGCAGTAGAGTATGCAGAGACAGCCTTGATTAGAGAAGTCCTCTTTTTTAGCTTGGCTTTCTTGATGAACAAACTTATCTTATGTGTTCCTCGGTCAAAATGTAATGATTTTACATATGGAAGATTTGCTAACACGAAAAGAGAATCTTGCTTCCCATTACGAGCTTTATGAATGGAATTTTGCCACAGTTGCACTTCAAGAATGGGAGATTGTGTGTATGTTTCCTTGAGAAATTGTGTCTGTGTGTGCATATATGCACACCTTCCCAGGAACAGACAAACCCAAATTTTGCACCATGTCAAACCTGAAAATATATGTTCCAGATCTGAAAAATCTTTCAAAAATACCCAAAACTAGAGATTATTGAGTATGACTGAAATGTCAGTTTTTATAATAAGGCTTGTTCAGGAATGATTTTTGCTAGAATCAGCTTATTTTCTTCTATTATCTATTACTTCAAATTCTACACCTGCACGGTGCCTGACACATGCAGTACATCAAGTCAATATTAGCTTACTCAAAATCCAGAAGAACCTATGTTGGTGCTATAAGAATCAGTGACAAAGATTAACAGACATTTTTTTAGAAAACAAAATGCTGTATACTGTCCAGTTTGAAATATGCCATTGGAGCAGTTTGTGAAAATGACTTTGTACTGAGGGAATTTTCATTTACAGTATTATGGAAACAAATAAAAGAAAACCAAATATACTTTGTGAGAAAATGTTCTTTTTTAAAGACACAATGAAACTGTTGAAAACACAGGAATGGTCATGAGGCTATCAGTAATGAGACAAGAGAGAGCATTTCAGCCTTGTTTTCATTTTGCAAAAATCATCTATCACCGAAAAACAGTTTGAATTGTCTGTCTTGTTTTCAATTTTTCCAAAATATATTCCAACAAAATAGCCTGAGTTGGCTATCTTGTGTTTCAATTTTTTTCCAGATTTAGTTCTGATTATAGCCTTTTTTTTGTTTGTTTTTGGATGTAGATGCTTTGTCTTTGGGGAAATGAACAGCATTATGCTTAATCTTCGCTTGCCTCTCCAAAATGAAAGTAGAAAACTTCCAGGGTCATCCATTATATTTCTTATGTCACCTTCTCATTTTCCTTCAGGCTGTTCAGAGCCTCTGGGGATGAAATCAGGACACATACAAGACTATCAGATCACCGCCTCCAGCATCTTCAGGACTCTCAACATGGACATGTTCACTTGGGAACCAAGGAAAGCTCGGCTGGACAAACAGGGCAAAGTGAATGCCTGGACCTCTGGCCACAATGACCAGTCACAGTGGTTACAGGTAATATTTTTCAAAGCCATTTCACCAGCCCCTGCTCCTCTTCCTTAGATTTCCTGTTGGTGTTGTGATTGTTGGAGTCCTTGCCTTCATTCCAGTTTAAGGGTACCTTCCTCTTTGGCTTGCCTAAAACTAGCAAACAGAAATTCCGTATGAAGCCATATCCTGGTGCTCTTTTTACTGTGATGTTGATTTATAGATGCTACTGTCAGATGGATGCAGCAGATTGGACCAGATCACAATATGGATAGGTCAATTCAATCGATGATGAGAGCATTTGCATTTTAACTCTCCTCTATTCTAATGCTTCCTGTCAGTATTGGTTTAAAAGTGTCACAGCAGGATGGCAGACCGCCTTGAAATCATGCTATTGACCTGCAGATTGTTCCCATAGAATCATGACTCCTGACTTATTAGCTCTTTACCTGTGGTTGCTAAGCAATGGAGCAATTTGATTACATTCTCATAAGAGAGCTTGCTTATAGAAAGGAAGCATAGACGCTGCAGTCAGTTTATCATTGGCAAATGAAGTGTGGTTATAGTCAGTGCTTTGTAAAAACAATCTTTTTGAAATGCGTTTATCCTGGAGTACTTTTAAGTAGGCACAAATTTATTAATGTCTTCTGTGGCAAAGAAAAGTAAGAGCTTAATTCCATAATGAGGCCATTTTACTTGAAAGATATGAGTTCTGTTGTTACTGATTTTTATGCTGTATGCATGAGTTTCAAAACTGTGGTAATTCATTGCATTTCTGAAAATCACCAAAAAAAAATTATAACAGCACCAAATGTCACTCCTCATTGAACCAGATTTGCCACACTTGATTCTATTCTAAATCATGTGGAAATTCCAGTGGAATCTTCTCTGTAGAAATAGTCACGTTTCTCTTTACTTTCCCCTAACATTCTATCTGGATCTTTATTGATCTGGAACTTTATTGAACTCTTTCAATAGGTATTATGTATTAAGGATAATTATGTGTGTTTTTCTCCTTTTAGTGCTTTGTGAGCTTTTTGAAGGTAGGGTGTATGTGTAGATACACGCACACACACACACACACACACACACACACACACACACACACACATACACACACACTATACTTCCCTTCTCACCACCCCCACTGCCACCTCCCTGATCTAGGCTACCACCCCTTCACCTGGGTTTTGCAGAAGCCTCCTGACCAGCTTTCCTGTTTTTGGTATCAGCTCTCTAAAAATCTCAAATTGTAACCAATGTGATTATTTTTTCTCCCTTCAGTTGCCCCCTATGAGCCTTGGAAAAAAGTGCAGATTTCTTAGTATAGCCTGGAAGTCTTCACATGATTTGACCCCATTTCGTCTCTGACCACACTCTTCTAAATTGGTTTCAGTTTCTCAAACCAAGTGTTCTCTCTTCCAGTTCCTTTCTAAGTGTCCTCTTCCCTGGGGAAAAGAGCGGAAACAGCATCTCTATCCTTAGTATCCCCTGCCTTGTCTTTCTGCTGCAGATTGCATGTACTTTCCTCTGGCAAGGCTTTGCTACTACCAGCTCCATCCCGTACCATATCTGGCTTGAACTCTCCCCCTGAATACTGCTGTGTTTTCAGTGATTCTCTCACTCTGCACCATCACACTACATTGGAAATTATGTTTTCATGTTAGATGTTTGCTCTAGGAGGGATGAAACCACATTTGTCTTTTTTGACGTTCTCAACTATTTGTTCAGTACCAAACTGAATACCTGTCATAACACCGACACATGGTAGGTATTCAATAAATATTTGCTGAATGAATGAATAGATGGATAAGTGAATGGTTCAAAGTATAATTCAATTTATTGATTTGGACCTAGGCAGCATATAATTTTGGTCCCCAACTGGTAAGATCCTCAAATTTTAAAATAATATTTGGGAAAAAATCTAAAATTTTATGTTAAAGATCTAGTCTTTATAATATAGGAACTAAATTTTCCTAATACATGGACTTGAAGACATTTTCAAGTTCTTAAAGAACCATGGAAAAACTTTTTTCCAATGCCAAACTTAAACTGGTTCATTGTTGCTGCATAATAATTTTAACTGATTTTGGTTGTATTATCTGTGAGTCATAATGCCTTGTGGAATAGGACAAAATATTTTATACCCCCTAAGTAGCTCAGACAAGCCAGTAGACTCTCAAAATATCCACATGAAAGGATTGTCAATGGCAAATTTCTTTAGACAGTTAAAATAAAACATTTTTTTACATGAATCAGGGTGTAATCTTCAATCCAGACCTCAGTCCATCATTTTTTTTAAGATGGCTCTCCAACTGTCTTCGTAATGTCACTTGCATGCTGAAATTGATTCATTGCGTTGGTGACAGATTTTCTGTCAATTCAAGGACCAGTTCTTCCAGTATATGTGTCTTTTATTGTTGTGTCAAAACATATTCAGAATCGACATCTTTTCTTTTCTTATATTTATTTTTTTCTTTTTTGATATCATGCAAGGAAATGCTACAGAATTGTGTCTATTGTTAGTGCTTTCTCCTCAAGAGAATATAATCTGTTCAACTGTACCTTGTTATGCTTGTTAGTGTCTTTGTTGAAGATAAGATTAACACTTTTATGGATAATGTATAGGGTGATTTTGTTTTTGAACTATTGATATAGTTAGTTCTTATTATTTGGGACTTCTGAATTTACAAGTTTTAGCTGTGATTTTAACCAAGATGCATCAGTTCTAAGATATAGCACTTCAAAAGAAAAATCATGTTTGTCATTTAAATTCCCTTCTTTCATTATCAGTCTTCTGCTAATTGATTTTTTAAGAAATTTCATTTATCCACCAACTGTGCATTTAACCCTCTAATGATGAGAGTTTTACTTTGTTTTGATAGATTTTCCAAAACCTATTCAGATAATATCAGTAACTACAATTATAAATGAAGCCCAAAAAAACACCATTTTGCCCAGTCATTATGCATTAAGGGATTCTTATGTATTTTTTTAAAGAATTCTTAGGTATTCAAATATCACTTTAATGTTTTACTCTTTTTATCACTCTAAGGTTTCTTCCATCTCTCCTGGAAAGTCAAAATCTTAGAGCTTCTCAAGCAAATGTTCTTGTGTTATTTTTTAAGAAGTGATCTTACCTGATTAATGTCTTTGAGCTACTGTTAATCACGAAATCATTATGCTATTCCTATAAAAACATGGCAAAAATGTGCTAAGTCCACAGGCAGTCTTAAATGAGAGACATTTCTCAGACCTCTGAAAAAATGTTTTTCTATCACTTTGATGTGTTTGATGTTCTGTAAAACTTTAAGCAAGAAGCCCTACAGTGTTTTCCAAAATCCTCTGAAGGTTAAATTATAGTTTCTGCCTTTCAAAAAAATCTTACCTATCTTACACCTAAATTAAAAGCTCATAGACCTATCATCCCTGACTAATAGTTGGACATTCTTTTTTTTTTTAAGTTTATTATTTAGAGTGACAGAGGCTGTGTGTCATGCAGGGGAGGGGCAGAGAGAAAGGAAGAAGCTCTGAGCTGTCAGCCTGATGCGGGGCTCAATCCCACAAACTGTGCGTTTATGACCTGAGCCAAAATCAATCAGATGCTTATCTGACTGAGACACCCAGTCACCCCAAGTTTTGGGCATTCTTAATAGGTGGTTGAAGTAGTTTTAATCCCCTTTATAAAAATAAAGTGACATTTAACTCACTGAGATCATTTAAGATCAGATGAATACTTCCTATAGTTTCCAAACAAAGGACCCAGAAGTTTTGTCATATTTTAAGGCAGATTAAGTCAGACAAATGGCAGAACAGAGGAAGCACATGGTATATCCCCAGCAATGGATACCTCCCTTATTTTTTCTGGTGATTTGTTTAATCTCAGGAGAACATAATTTGAGGCCACCAATCATGACTAAAAATGAAGATATGCATCTATGTTCTTTGCTTCTTCCAGAAGGGATTTTCTAATAAACCTATGAAATGTAAAGTAATATACTACTAGCTAAGTTGCAAACTGTGAGTAGTGCTGATAAATTGCATACATTTGCTCTGGCAAACAAAAAAATCCAAATTTTTTACCTGGGTAGCGTCAGATTTTTCAGACCTTTACCTGGGAGTAGTAATAACAATGTTAATAGCTTTAAGTGAACGTTATATCATTTGGCAATATCCTCTGCTGAAGTCATATTCTTACTAGAATGTTTATGTGTCTTTATGACCATTTTCAGTGGCTTTTCAACAGATTGAGTAAATTCTCTTCTTATTTATGGTCAGATTATACAAACTGATTAAAATTCAGCATGAAACTGAGATGTTTAATGACATTCTAACAGGGGTAGGAGCATTACTGATGACAATTTTATAAATTGTGAAGAAATATTTTCATCTAGTAGATGCAGCTATGCAAGGAGCACTCTAAGAATTAACTGGGATTGATTAAAAACATTTCTCTTAAAATAAGACATTCTAAATTCTCTTACAGTGAGTATACCATGTACAAATTCATTGCCTTATTGGTGGTGACTATAGAACATGGATAAGTTACCATCTATAACTGAATCTGCTAAAAAGTTTTTCAGATTTCATAAAGGGTAGCATAATATAAATGACTATCAGTAAGGAAAATGTCACCAGATCACCTAGGAAATGATCTTTTGGTCTATTTCATGAGACATTTGCTAATTTAAGGAAGTCTGCATAGTATTTCAACCAAATTCGTAGGATTAATAGAGTTGTTAGCCTGCACACTTTAGTGTTGACCTTTGTCAAAATTGCAGCCAACCCTCCACAGCTTCATTTCAATACTAATTTTGTGGAAACGTGTAAGGGAGCAATCGAGTTTAAGTTTTCAAATTAAATAAAACTTATTTAATTTAGTCTGTTTCAGATTTTTAAAGGTATTCTAGCCATAAAATGCATCACTTCTTTACAGCCATTAACTTCTCTTGCCCTTTGGATAATTTGTTTACAGAAGAGTTGAAGGAAAGCTTTCCAAGGACCTCTAAGGCCATTGGAAAACATTTGGCAGTGTGAAGAAATATTCTGATTTCCATTTCACTATTCCAAAATTTCATATATAGTGAACAATAGGCCCACATGAAGGGTTCAGTTATAAAGCAGATCTAAAAGAAATCTAGTAATGACACAATTTATGTACTATTGTGAAGCACCTTCCATCCTTCTTAACATGAGTCTATTTGGGAGTATACGAACTGAGTCAAAGGATGTCCAAACTTGGCTTGGAGTATAAACCATCTTTTTTTTTTATATCAAAAGGAACCTCTACCCTCCAATTAGGAAAAAAAACTTGTAGTGAGCAGAACAAAATTGAGTAGGATATTTACATAGCAAGTACTCAGAGGGCAAAAAGAAGTGCAAACAGAAACAATGGAGTACACTAAGTGCATGGTTTGAAGTCCAAAAATCTGGTTTGTGTGGCTGATAAATCACATCAGTGTTCTAGAATACATGTTCTCTTGTTCTCTAAAATGTGGATACTATAGGGATGCCTGGCTGTCTCAGTCAGAAGAGCATCTAACTATTAATCTCAGGGTTGTAGATTTGAGCCCCACATTGGATGTAGAGATTAAATTAAAAAATAATAAAAGTAAAATGTGGATATTAGAAAAAAGATACCCACCAGGCAGCCTTTCCCTTTTAAAAGGGAAAGGGACTCTTGGCTCTTGGATGGCTAAGTATCTTAAATAATGATTGACCAAGTCCAGTGTAATCAGAAAATTATCAGGACCACTAGCTAATTTCTGATGAAGTTAACAGAAAGACATCATATGATTGACTTAGTATTGCAGATATGACCATCTAACTTAAAGTTACTCTTTAAAAAAGTTAACTCTGGGAGTAACTAGTTGGCTCAGTAGGTTGAGCATCTGACTCTTGATTTTGGCTCAGGTCATGATCTCATGATTTGTGGGTTCTCAAGGGTTCGAGCCCCACAAGGGACTCCTTGCTGACAGTGGGAACCCTGATTAGGATTCTCTCTGTCTCTCCCTCTCCCCCTCTCTCTCAGCCCTTCCCCTGTTCATGTAAATGTGTGTGTGCACACACTCTTTCTGTCTCAGAATAAGTAAATAAGTAAACTTTTTAAAAAAATTAAAAAGTTAAATTTTATGTTATGCATAGTATATCTACTTAATACCTAAAGTAGTTCCCCTACCTTTCCACCTGTTCTAAGTTTGAGTCATTTGTATAGGTTAGTGTATATATATACACATATATTTATTAATGGGTAAAAAGATAAGAATTCACTAAAACAAAGCAATGAGAAATATTAAGCCATTATGAAACACTAATACTATAGCACTGGATATAGCAAATCATGAAAAATGTACAAAGCAGTAGATTAAGTGCAATGTGCAGTTTTGGAAAGCAAGCATCGGTGGTACATAGAAATTGGATGGAGGCTTTGTGGTTTCAGAGGTTCTTTTAAATGACTTCATAATTTAAAAATTTACATAATATTTTTGAAACACCTGCTATAGCAGAACACAATTCCAGGTGCAATGAACTGAAAGATATGTTCATTCTGTGTCTGCCTGCATGTATGGCAACTGACACCCTTATTGTCATGAGTCAGCATTACAGAAGCAATAAATAGAAATGGGGGAAATTGAATATTTCCACCTAAAACTCTTTGAGACCTTTGAAAAACTGAACAGCAAGACTTACAAGAATTGCATGTGCACAGCAAGCCCATTCATGTTTTTATGATAATAAGGATAAAATGACTTCTGGTTTCTTTGTGTGCAAATGAAATTTAATTTTTGATATTCATCATCTTTTATTAACGAGATATAGTTTAAATGATAGTAACCTCCTATAATATAATTCTCCTATAAAAGGGAGATATGCCGGTGAGTGAAATTTAGAACCTGGAAATACTGATTCAAATAAGATGAGCATTTATGAAGCCTTACACATAAGATGGGAATCTCCTTTAATTGATGATCCTGTTTTGCCTTTAAAGGAACCCTCTCAGTGACTAAGTTATCTCTCTTTTCTAAGGAGGCCACAGGGAGTCTGTGAGGCTTGCTGGAGACTGCAGGGCCAGCCAACAATAGAAGGGGAACTTGAAATATACCAGGAAGCTTATGTGCCAATTTTTACCAAATATTTTGTAGACTCTTCAGTGAGTGAGGTGACTCCTTTTTCCAGGGGATATTTCATCAGGAAGCCTTTTCAGAGCCCAGTGCTGACCAGCATTTCTGTGGCCACTTGTCTTGAAGGAGAGATGCTGGTATTTCTGTGGATCTAGGTTGCCTTTTAAATTTGTGGTTCCACATTGTAAAAATTGTATGCCCCTAACAGTGATTGATTACTAAATACACACACATGCACAGATACAGGCACACATTACATATTTTAAAAATGTAAACAAAAAAAACAAATAATTGTTTGGTTTAAGATAAAACTGATTGGAAATAGAATGGAAATTCTACGTTTTCTACAACTCAATGACATGACTGTATACACAACCTACATTTAGAGAGTGCTGCTCTCTTCAACACTCTTGGTCACAACTGAACTCACCTGGTCCAGTTGCTTTGGTTTATCATAAAGGCCTTTGTAATTTTTGTTCATAGCCAGTGGTGCTATGATGAGTAGGTTATTCAATTTTCATTTACATTTGTGAGCAAGGTGTCTCTCATTTATGAAGTATTTATAGCATATATCACATTAATTTTCTCTTTCACTATTCAACTAACATTTCTGTGGGGAAATCATGCCTCTGTGAAGTGACTTTTACATCTCTAATGTCTTTGTGTCATGCTCCTCTTGTAGTTCACTGGCAGAGTATGTCTCCTAGAAAGTGTCAATTCTACGTCCAGGCACCTAACCATGCCTGTTTCCATATTAACCTTTGGTTAGAATCTTCTCTGAAATTTGTTAAGATGTGCATACAGACACATCTCCCCATAGCTTCCAATTAATCATCTTCTGACATTAGTATGTACTTCAGAGAAAAATAGATACGTTTTCAGGTAGTTCTACCAGAATTTAGTTCTCTTGACTACAGACTCAAGAGTTTCCAAAAGGTTCTCTCTTCTGCAGTGTGATTATGAACTGATAAATCAGGGTAACATATATCACTCTTTCATCCTAAATATGCAGTCCTTTAAAACAAATTAGGATCCCTTTGTCCCCAAATGATAAATTTTATGAACATTTTCCAAAGTGTACCCTGCAAAACTCTCCTGCCATAGGTTCTTTATAAAAAGATTCTGAACGGAAATATATTTAGTAAAGCCTATATCCTCTTCTCTTTTCTTGCTGATTCAGATACATATTAACATTGGATCCTTAAGAATCCAATAAGAAAGAGATTTGTTTTATTTGGAAATTTCCAAACTTATTTGATCACTGAATGGTTTTTAAAAATAACTATCTTACCATCTCTAGGAACCACTATAGAATATATTCTGTACTGATTAAATTGCATTTCTGTTTACAAAGGGCTTTTCTAATAATTTTCACTGTGTCCTTATAATAATCTAGATACATATAATTATTTATATAAAGAATTTATCTCAAGACATGAAAAAATATATGAGAGGTTATATGACCTAATCCTATAAATGTCAGAACTTGACCCAAAAATCCATTTCTCTATTTTCCATTGAGTGCCATATTTAATAGCTATTTGCATTTGACATCATATAGAATGAAATCTAACATTAGCAGCCTTTCTTTCAAGATTTTTTTTGTTACAGTCAAATACATGCAAAATATGTGTTTGAAAATAGGGTTTTCCAATTCACTGCATTCGTCTATTTTTGTGACAGGCCTACTCAATATCACAAACAATTTAATCAGTTCTATGTCCATATCTGTATAAGTCAAGCATTTAAAATTACCGAAATGAAATCAAAGCATTATTTTCACTTTCTTTTCAGAAAAAAAAACATGTTTCCCAAAAGCTAAAGTTAGCCTAGATATACCTGGAGAATAATCAACCTGTGTCATGAGTAAAATGGACTCTTTACATTGACCACACAAAGCAAGGAAAGTAACATATGAACATTTTGATTGTTAAGAAATATCTCCAGTGAGCTAAAGAGCTTAGCTAGAGAAGTTTTCAATAGTACACAGATATCTAACATAAATAGTAAAAAAAAAAAAAACACCTCATTTGCTGAAAAGTATATTTGATAATTTTTTTAAAACTTTATTTTCCCCTCAAAGTAACAGAGGATCATCACAAAACTTATCTTTAAATATATAATCTGTGAAGTTCATCCTTTGGCAAATGTTCATACACTTTGGCTTTGCCTTCTTTATGTTTACAATGTAGTGTTCTCTTTCTTCATTGCAATAAGAGAGGCTTTTGTAACTGATGTACATTCAATTTTAATGTAGAGTTCATATCAGGATAGTCACTGTTTTATAGTAAAATGGGTCACTAAGCATGAACAATAAGTATTTTTGTAGCATTTAGTATGGCTGAACAATGGGAACTTGGAACTATGAAAGCATCATTATTTTCAAATAATTTTCATGCAGAATTTCCTCATTTAACAAGTCAGATTATAGTCTCTTTGAATACTATAATTACTGTTGCTCCATAAATTTTCTCTCCTGCATGCTCAGTGGCTTTTGATAGAGAAAAAATATAAAGGAAACAGGTATCTGTGTGTGTGCATATATATTCAATAGAATAGATTCATTTGCTAATTTGCACAATTTTCTATATACTGCTAAAAACAGAAAAAAAGCATTTTGTCTAAGGTTAGCCAATAAAAGACAGAAAGAAACCAAGAGATATTTACCTGTAATCATTGTTAATTAGTATCTATTTATATGATGCCTTGTTCTATAGTTTTAAAATAAAAATAGAATATTATAGATTGCAATCAAAATTGTATTAATTATCATTGTGGAACTATATAAACTTATTATTACCATTTTCTATGCAACATAATTAGCAAAACCAATATGGTTAAGAAGGCTTAAACATAAAGTAAAAGCAAGGCTAATTAAATAACTATTTTTCCAGTCAAACTCTGAGTCACCTTTCTCCCCTCTCCCTAAATCCTACCACTATATGAGTCCTTTGTTTCTTTCCTGAGAAGCACTGTAGTTTTAATCCCCAAAGCAATAGGATTTGATGGCCCTTCATGAGTACCACAGGACCCATTTCTTCTGTTAGGTATATGCCTGATAGTGTAGGAGAAGCTGTATAGACAAGATAATGGGAAGTAGGGGAAATTCTAAAAATAAACACTTTTAAGCCCTTAAAGGGAAAAATCATACCATCCACTTCCTGTACCTTCTTGTAGGTTGGTATGAAAGTCATTTTCTCAAAGTGTGGTTTGGAGACTTCCTACATCAAAATCAGCTGGCATGGGCTGGCTGAAAAATGCAGTTTACCACATCCCATCCACGGAGCTTCTGATGTTATTAGGTCTGGATTAGGCATAGAAAATGTGTATTTTGGTATATATGTATTCTGGATATATATACATATATATATTTGGGATATTTATACCCTGGGATTTCTGCACAAAATGAAGTCTGAGAGAAAAAGAATTGACAATTTATGGCTTGACTGACAAAATTTTTATCTAGAGGCAACTGTTTTAATGGAAAGTGCTTGGTTATGTTGAACTGAAAATGATTTGAGTGTGAATCTTTTTTTTTTCTTTCAAATCTTTATTTTTTGAGTGACAGAGACAGAGTGTGAAAGGGAGAGGAATAGAGAGAGAGGGAGACACAGTATTCAAAGCAGGCTCCAGTCTCTGAGTTGTCAGTACAAGCCTGATATGGGACTTGAACTCTCACAAATCATGTTGGATGCTTAACTGACAGAGCCACCCAGGCACCCTGGGTATGAATCTAATTGCAGTTTAGGAATAGATTTACCCTGAAAGGATGCTTGAAATTAAGGAAATGTCATGGCACCAGTATGCAGAATCCAAAAATTCAGGTTTTTATTGATCTGAATTCTATTAAATGAATGAATCCAACAACAAATCTTCACTTTCTCCTAACTCCATAAGAAATAAGCTACATAAAGATGCATAAATAAAACCACATCTAAAATCTAAAAAAGGGGACCTGTATTGGGCTCTGTATCTCCAGTGTTCTCTGGCTATGAACCATAGCCGTATACATATGTATGTATATGTATATGTGTGCATATGCATATATATTTAGTATTATAAATATAATATATATGTAGCCATATATATTTATATATATTTAGTATTAAAGCTCTAATATGTATACTTACAGAACTTGAATAATCAAGGGTTTTTAATAATTAGTCCTTCAATAATTTCCTAAGAATGACCATGAGACACTACCAATTTCTAAAGTACCAGTTGTAGACAGTTAAATATTTCAGTGAAGATGGAATATTGTTTTACTGTTTTTGTCTCATGTAAAGGCTTTATTTGAAGTAGATGTTTGATGCATGTTGAAAGTCTGTTGAATTCTATTTTCAAAACTAGTCAAAGAATGTGCAGTTTATAGCGTAATTTTAAACTAACTGATATATTTGGTAAAAAAACAGTATTTCACAACTTTTAGAGTGGTAGACTCTATATAGCAAAACTGGGGTCGGACTCCTTCTCTGCCACTAACTCTTTGTGTGACTCTGACTCTACCTGTTAGTGTCACAATACTCTCATTTTCTAAACAGGAATAATAGTTTCGATTTGATAGGATTATGTTAACATAGGTAAAGTCCTTAAAAATAAGATAAAAATGTTATTTATTATTATTTTATTAGTCAGAATAATCCAGTAACCAGTAAAACTGTGTACAATGTCTTCTTTTATTTAAATTTACCAAATAAAAATACTCAATGCTTAGTTAAGAATTTCAGGTAAATGATGAAGCGTTTTTTAGTATAAGGGGGTTGCACAGGTTGCATAGGACATACTTACACACACACACACACACACCATGTTGTTTATCTGAACTTCAAATTTAATGGGACATCTTGGGGGGGTTTTTGATGAATCCGGCAACTCTATTGTTCCTCCATCACATTTGATTTCTTTATCCTGGTGTCTTTCTGAATTAAGTTAGGATGCTGACATAGTGATGATTTAATCAGTAGATGATGGTTTTAATGGATTGCTCATCTGTAATTGTTTTGCTCTGTGCTTCTATTCAAGATGAATAGATATTGCAGAGCCAATAGTTTATTAAATCCCACATAAATATACTTAAATTGACCTCCACTTCAATATTACAAATCCCTATTTTGTCCTGGGATTTAAAAAAAAAAAAACTATTTTCTGGTTCTTCTGTGCTTCATGGATTTCTGGGGACAAGATGACCCCTTCGGGATTCACACCTGCTGCAAGGTGATACACACTGGAGGTCAGTCTCTCTCACTGTCTAGGACCTCAGTATAATATTTACTATCATAAGAATTAATTGAAATTGCCAGAAATGTCCCTGAGTGACTTTTGGGATATTGTGTCTACAGTGTGTAGAAATTGCCACTAGATGGCATTTAAGATCCTCAAAGTTTTTTGGCTTTGTGAATTCATATTATAAAAAGACAGTTTTTATGACCTAAACTCCACTCTTGATCCCTTACCTACTAGCTGTATGTGACACTGGGAATTGTATTTTCCCCCTAAGCATCAGTTTTCTCCATCTGGGAAATGTAGTAAATGCCCACTCCACAGGTTGGAAGATCAAATGCAATCAGGTATATTAAACATTGTGCATGGTGCCTAGCATGGGATAAGTGCCCCTATAGTGCAGTCTTTCCTGCCTCTTTCTCAGCATTTTAAAAGGTTAGCAGTATTGGAGCTAATTTTGACCTCAAATCCTGTGGCTGTATTATATTTAATCAAAAGACAAAAGTAAAGGAGGAAATAGACTACTTTGTGTCCCTCCCTATCAATCAGATTACTTCATATGTTCCAAAAGTTGCCTGGATTCCTGGATTTTTCCTTAATTGTTCTACTTGACTACCTGAATAAGGAGATTATTCATTGCCTTATCAGTCTAGCTTTCCTCCTTCCGGAAAGTCACTTTCCAGTCTGGGGAGCTTCCAGTCTAACTAGGTGTTATAATAGAAGCCACCAACATAGTCACGCATTCAGCCCACAGGCTGAGTTCTTCAGAGAAGAGTCCAGAACTTCCTTGTAAATGAGTTTAAAGAAGCATCTTGTTGGAATTGTCCAAGGAAAGTGGAGGCAGAAATAGGAGACATTTCCTTAAGCTGCACTTGCAAAACAAGCATACCATAATTCATGACAAAGTGATTATTTAGATTGTTTTGTGGAGAGATGAAGGAGAAACCAAACATTTACAGTCACCTTGGAATCAGCAACTCCTTGGTGCCACTACTGTGCCCTCAGGTATAAAATTGGAAAACAGGCTGGCTCCTTCCTGCCACATGAGGAAAGCTACTCTAAAAGCCTGAAGTGGAGAAGAAAATCCCAACACACTTTGCTGTTTCTTGAGCTTACTATTCATAGGAGTGGATAATAATTATTTTTGGCATCTACCAGGCCATACTAACCAAGAAGAAGTGAAGAGTGCCAAGTATTTTAGAAAAATTCATTGTGTAAATGTCCTTATGTTTTAGAAAAGTCTACTGATTGTTTTAGGATTGTTCTTCTTTGTTTGGTGCTAGAAGTCTATGGAAACATTGATAGAATGACAGTATTCTGTCTATTATTCAGGTCTTGGGGGGAAATGCAACTGAAAAATACAGAACTTCAAAAACTCTATCTATATATAATATCATGAATTGAAGTGATAATCAGGTTTAAATATAAAAAGAATAAAATCTCTTTAGGAAGCTTTATTCTTTGAGTTTCTTTTAATATACTAAAATATGTTTATATAGAGCATAAATATATTCATATCTAAGGTGCTTTTAATGGATCAAATAAATCTAATGTTAGAGAAATCTTAGCCCTTACTATTTCCTTTATAATTTTGAAAAATTCACCTTTCAATATGTCCAAAATAAATCAGAAGTAACAGCTATTTCCTAGTAAAAGTCAAATAAATCAGACTTTTTATTTTTCTACCACTTTACCCAATGCATATAGAAACACAAAGAAAATTGGGAAATGAACAAAAGTATTAAACTGGCCAAGTAATGCTAATTAGAAGACAGCTGTATCCAAGACCTCAAGTTTCAATCATATGAACCCAGTACTTGTTATGATATTATATTAATGAGGCAAAAATGTAAAACATCCACATCTCAATATGTTAAATTATCATTTGTTTTTACATGTAAATTTAATTACAAAATTTTAGACTACCAAGTACCGATTTTAGCTTATTATCAAGTGACACATGATACCTGTTGGAGAGATGAAATGTGGAAGATTATATTATTGTTCAAAAGATCAATTGCTGCTACTCTCTTGCTATTCTCCTCTCTGAGGGGGGATCATAAGCCTTCTCACCAGATGACTTCATGCTTTGTCACAGGACTAACCTTGTTCAATAAGTGTGGCCTGAAGTGATGTTTCCTTCATCTGAGTGGAAGATTTTGGAAATGAAAAAAACAGATAAGGAGCCCTGAGTTGTATTACAAAACAATACAGGAGCATGACTTACGTCACTGTCATGTAGATTCATCTGACCACTACCACAGTCCCATGAGGTCAAAAGAAAGTCAACCAGCAAGTTCTTTAAATTTTTGTTCTTGAAACCAAAGGGTAGAGACTGTACAAAATAGGAACATGAATACTTATTTATAGAGTTGTTCTAAGCTTTAAATTATATAATATAGATGTACTATTCCACAAAATACTATATTCATAGTAAACCCTCATTAATCATTAATGACAAGAAGAATGAACATGCTGATAATTATAACACTACTACTCTGGACCTCACCCAAAAGGAGATCTTTGTCAATGAAGTGGAATCAATAGCAACTGGGTGAGAAAGCAAACATTTTATAGTATTAATGATAATGACTACACAAAATTAGCTAGTTTTGCAAAGAATGTTTCAACAGAGGTTGCAGACCAGTAGCAGTGGGCTGGATTTGAATTCAGCCCAGGTTTTATCAGATGGCACTGGGGCTTTTCTAATTTTTAATTTGAACGGCCTCGTGGGACATACGCCCTCTCAGCCACCATAAGCCACCACTCCCTTTTAACTTTCTGATTCAAAATCACCACTTGTTATGTTACCTATAGACCTATTAAGACATTTAGTTTGATAAACCAAAAGCAGTTTTATTTTCGTTGATTTGAAAATAACCTTGGTAAGAAATAGCCCCCAGGTTTTGATCTTTCTTAAAAGATGATGTAGAAAAAACTAAGCTCTTTTAAATATATAGATATCCACACATATATATTTACTTGAGAGAGAGAGAGAGAGAGAGAGAGCAAGCAGGGGAGGGGAAGGGAGAGAAGGAGAGAGAGACTCTTAAGCAGATCCAAGCTGTCAGCACAGAGCTTGAATCAGGGTTGGATCTCACAACCCATGATATCATGGCCTGAGCCTAAACAACTGTCAGATGCTTAACTGACTGAGTCACCCATGTACCCCAAAACAAAGCTCTTTAATTTGTAATTTGCTTCTGTCTGTTTAACATCTGAAACGTGTTAAATGCCTTCCCTGGGGACTTGGGACTGAGAGCCTTGCAGAACCTTGCTCGCCAAAACAAGTGACTGAGTAAGTTCAAGTGAGGAAAAAAGCCAAGAATGATGAGCAAAGGTTGAAGATAAGGCAAATAATTGTGAGTCGTGATAAATACATGCACACACATGTAAACACACAAAAAATAGCCCAGGTATTAGCAGAAAATGGGCACAGTGACTACAACATCATTGGTGGTAATTTTGTAGTCTAGTAAGAGAAATATTCATCAAGAGAGATGTATCCTAGCAGGACCTCAGCTGAGGGACCATGAACCAGAAATAGTTCCAGGCTCCAGTGATGCAAAGCTTAGTAGAGGTGGCCTGATTCTGGGAGGCCAGTAGGTAGAAACAAGAGAATATCACAGCCTCAGAACAACAGTGAGCTTGGGCCACTGTATGCTCACAGGACGTGTGTGCACCAAAGTACCCCTTCCTCTGAGTAATACCAGCACACTTGGTGAGCATAACCCAGGATGCTGTTCAGTCCCATTTCACTCTCTCACCTGCGTACCCTACCTGGGACAAAATGTGCACAACCATACACTGCGAATGTGAGGCACCTTGACAAAGGAGAAGAGCAGGAGCATAGGTATCTGCTGCTTCAGATTTGGTTTATTTGAGAATGAGGCAGGATTCAGCCAGGAGAGCTGGGGAAAGCAGGATTTGTAATGTTGGCCGAGCCTGTCACCCTCTCTGGCAAAGATACTGGCCTTTTACTGAAGCAGAGACTAAATATCAGAAAGAGCAAGATGCATTTTAATATGATTGAAGAAACAGTTCTCAAGCAGCTCAAAATAAGAAACATTCTCTCACAGAAGTAAAGTTTTATGATCTTGCAACTGCACTGAACTGGAATCCCTCAAGTCCTTACTGACTGTTAGACTCACCTCCATATTGATGCTGAATACAGGACTTTCTAAAATCACTACCTAAGAGTTGTTGACCTAGGCAATAAAGTAATGGGCTTTAATAAAATGTCTTGAGGGGCACCTGGGTGGCTCAGTTGATTAAGTCTCCAACTTCGGCTCAGGTCATGATCTCATGGCTCATGGGTTCAAGCCCTGCATTGGGCTTCGTTGCTGTCAGCCCAGAAACTGGAGCTTGCTTTGGATCCTATGTCTCCCTCTCTCTCTCTGCACCTTCCCCCTCCTCATGCTCTGTCTCTCTCTCTCAAAATAAATAAGTAAACATTAAAAAAAAAAAAAGAAATGTCTTGAAGTGAGGTATTTATAATGTTTAGCCGCTAAAAATACAAAGAAGTAGAGTTTTTGTTTGCCTGTGCCACTAATTTATAGTAAGCCCTGTGGCACATGACCTGCCTTTTCTGGAACTGGGTTTCTAATTTTTAAAGTAGATAGAATATTATCACACAAATGGAAGTGAAAAGTTCTGTTTGTCTTGTTGACATGTGCCTGGTATCTAGAGAGAGAAAGTATGGTGCTTACTCTTAGTGCCTCAAAATCCCAACTGATCCATACAGAAACCAGGATGATTCTCTGTAGTGAGAAGTGCTGGTTTGATGCATTGAATTTACACAGACTGACCCCAAGGACCACATGTTGTGTTTCCAATTGCCATCCCTAGGAGAGATAGGTCTCCTGAGTATTTAACGTCATTATCCAGAACTTTCAATTCAGGTTACTCCGGAGGGAATGGCACAAAGAGTGATATTGGTTCTCATTTCAAAAATTTTTATCATGCTATCCTGTGAGATGTTTTAACAAAATTTACACATTTTTACAGTATTACTCAGTACCACTCGCTCATTCAACAGATATTTATAGATGAATTCTAAGTCCAGACTCTGAGGATGTAGAGGTTAAGAAAGACAAGGTTCCTACTCTTAAGAAGTTTGTAGCTCATAAAAACACAGCCATAAACACAGAATAAAAGAAATATGAGTATTCTAGAAAAATAGAAAAATCTATTAGAACATATAGTAGGGATCTGATCTGATCTGGGATCAAGGAAGACGTCCTAAGAATGATGTCTTAGAAGAATATTTGAACAGAGACATGGGATATAAGAAGAGTAAGATGTGCCTATAAGTAGGGGGGAAAAGGTGGAGTAAAAAGAATATTCCAGGAGTAATAATATATGTAGTCCTAGAAATAAAATAAAGTATAGTTTATCTGAGAAACTGAAAGAAGTTCAGTTCATAACAATTCAAATGAAACTTTAGGTACATTACCAATATGTGCTATGCATATTATTTTAAATAAAGTGACAGTATCATAGTAAAATGAAATTTAGGATGTTTAATGGAATAGCTGTACCAATGAATGACCCCATTTTAAGAATTAGTCACATAAATATTTATTATCAGTTAAATGAATTTAATTTTAAGGGATTATCATCATTTTTTAAATGTAAGTGATTTTATTTCTTAATCCTCTAAGAAAATTTAAAAAAACTATCATCTAAAATTGAAGCTTAAAAGTTTCTATAATAGAAGTTGGAAAGAAGGGAAATGAGATTATGATCCTAAAATGAAAATGCAGCTGGAAAAACAGCAGGATCTTTGCTGAGATTCAGCCATATCAACATGAGCATGCACTTTGCTCCTTACTGCCCTAAAATTGCATCAAGTCTAGAAGAAAAAGTTTATTTATTTTTTAAGTTTTTAAAAATTTATTTATTCAGGGAGAGACAGAGACAGTGTGAGTGGGGGAGGGGCAGAGACACAGGGAGAGAGAGAATCTTAAGCAGAGCCTGACACAGAACTCAAACACACAAAATCCTGAGATCATGACCTGAGCCAAAATCAAGAGACAACCAACTGAGGCACCCAGGTGCCCCTAAAAACTTTATTTACATAGATGTTCAAATGAATTCTTTTTATCTACAGCTAATTTTAGTGAGAATTCTACTGTAGGATCATATTGATTTGAGAAATACATTCTGATTTCATGAGCCCATTTCAAGAAACATCAGTATGGTCTTATAGTCTATGATAAAAACAACATCACAGAGAAGTAAAAACGAACTCACCATATCACCCTGAATTCCAACAGCTCAGGTACTGGGAGGGGTCACCCATTCAGGCCTATGGGACGAACACAGTGCGATTTGATATCGGTGATAAAGCCTGTCTGGCCAAGCCTAGAAAAGGCTGTGTCTTCTGTGGGTTTATTGACTGGTGAGCAGGTGGAATACCAGAAGAGATCCCAATACAGGGTTCAAATTCTAACTCTACTGCTAGAATTTATATCCTTATTAGCAGGACAAATGATTTCACCACCCTAGGTCTCCTCATCTTCAAAATGAGGCTAACTTTACCTCAAGGGATCATTGGAGAGCTGAAATGAACGGCCATCCATGAAAACTGTTGCCATATAATAAACAGACACTCCCTCACCCTGTTTCCTCACATGAATATACCATACCATAGTAGGCAACATTATAACAAGGGCTATCCTAGATAGGTTGAAGACACATCTGCTTTTTTGCAGTGTCTCCCATGTAGAGTTGATTAGGATGAGAGGATGGTTATCATGACTGCAGTGAAGGAAGTGTAGCCTATAATCGGATCGT
The DNA here is from genome assembly GCF_006229205.1 of Suricata suricatta. Taxonomy (NCBI): domain Eukaryota; kingdom Metazoa; phylum Chordata; class Mammalia; order Carnivora; family Herpestidae; genus Suricata; species Suricata suricatta. The sequence continues at coordinate 60,082,000 of NC_043705.1, read as the reverse complement.
TTCTCTTGATTACTTCTAGAATGACCTGATCACTTCTCACTAAAAGGTGAAAATGTTTTTATAAACCACACAAAACATACCCATTAGTCTTTGAGAAAAATCAAAACTTAGTTTATTTTTTTAATCCAACATGAGACATGAGGAACAAGTGCCATTCTTTTCTCAATGAAATGATTGCATCTAATTTTGTTGCGTGCATCTGTGTTTGCATTTAATGGCAAGTGTAATTATGCACCTGTGATGTGTTGCTCTTCTAATTTTAGTAAAATTGATTAAACTATTTAGAAAATACATAACAAATTACTCTTTAAAAATGAGCAAATTTACATGCTGAAGGCTTTTTAACTATCTTTCAAATTTCTTCTAATTCATTCAGTAGCTGCACACAGATTTTATGTACAACAGTGCAGCCTAGGATCTTTCCAGTGGGTTCAGAATCTTGCTCTGCATTCTGCTGGTTTGAGAGTGACTGCATGACAGTGCCCCCTCTTCCCTCCTTGAAGAGCTTCCCTCTCCAGAGGGCCGTGCAGAGAAAAAGCAAGTTTTTGTTCTTGTGTCATAAAGATAGTTGTGGAGGTTAAGAGAATAGACCCTTTTTATCAGACTGACATGTTAAAACATGAGACAACTCAGAGTCCAATTACAGTAAAAAATTGGATTGCAAGTAAGTTTTTCTGTAAGTGTTTCCCAGTTGAGCAAATGTTTCTAATAAATTTTAACTTGATAAACTAGTGATATCTTGCAATATGACTAGTAACATGACCCTGAATATCACATAATCATAACTGAGCCAATGGTTCTTGAAATTCACGCTGATATACAAGTGCTTTTGTCTGTGTCCATACCACCCTGAATGCACCAGACCTCATCTGATATATAAGTGCTTTGGATTACAAGCATGTTTCTGGAATGAATTATGCTCACAAACCAAGGTTTTACTGTACTAAGTATATCCATTAGAAAGAAGTATGTCACCGGTGCCTCACTGAGGGTGTACCAGAGCTCTCAACACACCAGATTCTTGGTGTTTTTTTCCCAAACCTTACTTCCCTAAGTGTTACATGCCAACTGGTTGATATGTTAATATTTTTTAATTATACATATCTTATGCTTTAGTTTAATTTTGAAATAAGACAGAAGAAAAAAATTAAGGAAGTATGGAAAAGATGAAAACAAGTTACTAATTCTTATTGGTCAAGTGATTGGAGTTTTCATATGTAAAGTTGTATTTTGGTCAGGAAATAATCAAGTTGAAATTAATCACCAAGGAAGGAAGGAAAGAAGGAAGGAAGGAAGAGAGAGAGAGAGAGAGAGAGAGAGAGAGAGAGAGAGAGAGAGAGAGAGAAAGAAAGAAAGAAAGAAAGAAAGAAAGAAAGAAAGAAAGAAAGAAAGAAAGAAAGAAAGAAAGAAAGAAAAAGAAAGAAAGAAAGAGAAAGAAAGAAAGAAAGAAAGAAAGAAAGAGAAAGAAAGAAAGAAAAAGAAAGAAAGAAAAGAAAGAAAGAAGAAAAAGAAATTAATCACCAAAATGGGAAGGTGAAAGCAGTGCAATATGCAGGTAGTAAAGCACATATAGAAGTTAGGAGCCTTGTCTCCAGAGAAGCAGCCAATACTGGAGTTGTGTGGACCAGAAAAGCAAATTATGTAAAAAAGCCCAAGGACAAACTCTTGCCAACTCCTTGATGAGCTACATTTGCTAGGGCTGAGGACCTACAAGACTTGAAAGTATGACCTTCAGACCCAGGAACAGTTCAAACCTGAGGATCCTGAAACTCTGACAAGTCCTATGGCCTGGCTTTCCCTGGCAAACATGCCAGAGTCCAGATGTCTAGCTCACCTGAACGTTGTTGAACGTTACACTCAAATTTATCTTCTCAACCACTCACCCAGTTGTCTTAGAACACATCTCAAAATATTTCACTTTTGATGGGAGAAACATGTATTGGGCAGCAAGGAGTATTATTTATATTTGTTAAAGTATAGAGCATACTTTTAAAATCCCATTCAGAGTCTCTATATCAAAAACAGCAGTGGTCAAGTATGTTTCTGTTTCTTGAAATTTTCCTGGCCATTTCATAGGAGTGTTTGAAAATACAAACCTTCTTTTCAGATTATGGTTGGCATTAATAAAATTTTGCTGTCTCCCTAAGCTGTGTGACTCAGAAATTTAAAGCAAATATTTCAGAAACCCTGACTGAAACTCTTTAGTTTCTAAAAAAGAATGTGTGGACTCAAATTCCTCTTCTATTTGTTCAGTGTTCCACTTCCCTGACATAAGGTTTGATTCTCCTTTTTCGCCTATGGGAGTGTATTTTCTCATGCAGAATTCTAAAATTAATCAAATACCAGTTGTCAAATAAGATTTATTAGTTCTATTTTATGAGTAATTTTAATTTTAAAATGAAATCTAACATTAAACTTAGTGTATGATTTTTCTGTTTAACCATTTGGATACTTAAGGAAATGCCATAAAGGTATGTTGTAAAGAAAGACCAAGTGTATTTTAAAGGTTATGTCAGTGGAGCAAAAATTACCTTTCTAAGGATGTTCAATATGGAACAGAATGTTAATTGATCTTATTGGAGAGATCCTCTTAAAGGTTTTGGTTAATTAAACAGTTGTATTTAATCCATTTCAGATAAAACTTTATTTTTAATTAAGTAGGAAAGGCATTTAATAATCTTACATGAGTTCTTTTCTGAGAAGCTCTTTCATAAGAAGAAGAAAACAAGGATTTCTCCATATGTAAAGAACAAGTATATTTCTCAAATACTACTTTATGATTCTCTCCATTATGGTTCAGGGAGCATGTTAACAAACATCAGTGAGGTTTTATGCTAATATATCTGGCAAATCTAAAATTAAAACTGAAATTTTTAAGTTCTTAAAAAGGTTTTTGTACCATCTTCAGTGAGAGCTTGGCTAGTAATAAGTAGTAAACAGGCAGAGTTACCAGCTAAACCAAAACTCCAAAATAATATTTAGACCTTTACCTGAAAATACAGTTTGTTAGAGTAAAACATATTATCCAAAATACCTTTAATTTAGCAAAATTCCTTAATTCAAAAATATCCAATCATATCTTAAAAAATATTGTCACAAATAATTCATATTTCAAGAAGTCAGCTCAGTGTACTACTATAACTTTAAAAAAAATTTAAGGGTGCCTGGGTGGCTCCGTGGGTTAAGCCTCCTACTTCAGCTTGGGTCTTGATCTCACAGTTCGTGAGTTTGAGCCCTGCATCGGGTTCTGTGCTGACAGATAGCTCAGATCCTGGAGCCTGTTTGTCTTCGGA